>NC_073305.1:219250002-219350002 GCF_027595985.1 Sorex araneus
CTCTGGGGGCCGGGGAAGGGGGGGGCAAGGCTGCAAGAAAAGTGGCATCTAGGCTTGAACTCCCCCCACCCCACCCCCACCAGCACGAACTAATGTGAAAGCAATGAGCCTCACCTGCAGAGGCCCAGGAAGACTCCACAGTTCAGTGCTCCTTCCTTCCCTAATGAAAGAGCTCCAGCGGGGGCAGGGCCAAGGCCCAAATTATAATCAATATTTCTGGTGGGTTTTGCTCTCCACCCTAACGAGCTTTTAAATCAATCTTTTTTTTTTTTTTTTTGCTTTTTGGGTCACACCCGGCGATGCACAGGGGTTCCTCCTGGCTCTGCACTCAGGAATCACTCCTGGCGGTGCTCGGGGGACCCTATGGGATGCTGGGAATAGAACCTGGGTCGGCCGCATGCAAGGGATACGCCCTACCCGCTGTGCTATCGCTCCAGCCCTAAATCAATTTTCCCACCAGTGGTTTCGACAATGCCGGGGAGGGGGGGGCAAATCCCAGGAGATTCCTTCTAGTTTTATGATTTAAAAATCAGACCAGTGTCTCCCACCAACAAGGCCCAGTGTTCTCTTAATGCGCTCCTCTTGCATTTTTGCACAACAAACTTCCCACTCTTTTTTTCTTTTTTTTTTTCTTTTTGGGTTACACCTGGCAATGCACGGGGGTTCCTCCGAGCTCGTGCACTCAGGAATCGCTCCTGGCGGTGCTCGGGGGACTCTATAGGATGCTGGGACTCGAACCTGGGTTGGCCTCTAGTGGGGATTAAACTGGAGTTGGCAGAACGCAAAGTTAAGTAACCCCAGCACTTCGTCCCTGGGCCCCGGGTGGCACTGTTCTTCACCCCGCCTGCATCAATTCCTGTCTAGGTGTGTGTACAGTTAGGAACTTCAGGAATTTTTGCCTGGAGTGGGTGAGACCAGTCCCTGGCTCTCTCTGTGGGGAGAGTCTGTCCTGTTTCTGCATCGGGCACTTGGTAGATGCAGAGCCCATCTGTGGAGCCAAGGAGCACTGCACGTCAGAGCAGGAAGGCACTACCTGGTGAGCTGGTGGAATTAGGAATTTCCAAGGATGAAATACCCTTTTGGCCACCCGGGAATGAATAAATGAATCATCATCTTTTATTTTTTTTCTCAAATTTCCAGGGGTGCAGCTGGGCAGATAGAGCCCGATGGGACAGACAGAAGCATGGTGACGTGATAGATAATTCGGGGTCACATCTTTGTACCGAGTCAGTGATTTGCTCTTGGGTCTGAATCTAGCTCCCCGGTGAAGGAAAGCTAGCCAGATTCAGACCAGAGAATCAGAGCGAAAGGTGGTCCCTGAGTGCTCTCCTTCCAGAGACAAGCCGACGACCAGGTCCCCGTGACACATCTGTACACGAGCCATGTGAGCATGTGAGCATCGCCAGCCAGGACAGACGGTCTGAGGAACCCTGGGCGGGGAGAAACTTCCCCTGCCGTGTGGGGTACCACGTCCTTAAGGCCTAGACAAGTGACACGTGGGTGTTTAATGGGTTGTGAGTGACCAGGAGGTAGGAACCCCTATTCCTCAACTTCATCCAGTGTGACTCTTGTCACCCACCCTAGGGACTCCGGGAATATGGGTGGGTGGGATGGACTGGCCCGTGGCCACAGAGCTGGGGGTCGCCGCTGCCCAGTGCCCTGTGCCCCGCCTCCTCCCGTGACTGTAGGGACGGTGCGAGTGTGGCTTCTGGTCGGGCTCGAGGCCCTGGGAGGCTCAGACATGCTGGCTTATATTTCTGCTCTTTGTCCTAGACCACCAGGCAGTGGGGATTCAAAAAACAGCCACTTCTCGGGAAGATGAGAAATATTTCGTCTACTTTCACTCACATGTGTTAGATTCCATGGAGTCCCACACTTTTTATATCTCCCTCCCACATCTGTCTTATGTAACCCAAATCTGCATGCTTGGAGGTCCTAAAGTAACATTCCTTCTAGATTAATTAAGCAATAGAGCAAGGGATGCTGCCTCTCCGCACTCCGCCCCCCTTCCGCCAACACACACACACACACACACACACACACACACACACACACACACACACAGAGTTCAGTCTTCCAGAGAAGTTAAATTTCTGGTTTAAAACAAAGCCAAAGCCAAGGTATACTTTACAGATGGCACGAAACAGAAAGCGGTGACAGAGAGTACAAATTGCCGCAAAGAAACAGGTGCCAAGGGCTACTTTGCAGTATTAGGTTATGAATTTTGCCAGCTCAGTGATGTTTCAGCAGTAACGCACCACTTGGAGGCTTACCTTGTTTATTCCACTCAGAGAGAGGTTGCGTCTTAGCATACAAAGCAATATTTAACAGCGGTTGCGTCTGCTTAGGTTTGGGAGAGGGCTGAAGGAGCCGTTTATGCTTGCTTTTGATTTCTCTATGTGAAAGGAATGCGGCGATTACTTCCAGCAACTGTGAAAGGCATATTCTAAAAACCCCCAGAAAATTCGAGTGGGAGAGCCACAGAGGTGCACTTAAGAAAGAACAAGAGCGCGAGAGAGTCAGTGATTTGTTTCTGGAAGTCGCTGACCCATTTACAATTTCCTTCGAGCTCAGAAAGCAAGCCTGCAGACTCACTCAAAACCAGCGTGGCTGTGAGTTAGTAAAATACTGCAAGTGCCATTTTAGCTGGGCTTGTAAGAAGCCAGCTCCTGGCTCTTTCTGTCCTGATTCTCTTCTTGCAGACAGCTGGGTACCTTTCTGGCCTAACGGGAGAAATTTCCAGAACTGGACGTAATACAGGGGTGCCCATGAGCTGTGACCCCAGGCCCTAATTCATGCCCTCGCACTGAACCTCCGCTTTGTTTGGCTGAGCGTCTCTGGACCCCTGGACCCCTGAGCACCGCTTGGTAGCACATCTCCCCTAGGGTAGACTTCTGATCATGGGAAATAGCCCCTTCCACCAGCTCCCCAAGACGGTGGAGAAATGTAGTTGTTTTTTAGTAATGGCCTGTTTACTAGCACCCAATGATCCCTCCAGAGAAGGACCGAAACGTGCATCTTACTCGCACTGTATGTGCTGAAAGAAAGTCTGAATGACCATTTAGAGTAGGTGAAGGGGCCATGGGCCATCCTGTCCGTACCTGGGGAACCAGCATTCACAGCGCAGTGACCTAGCCAAGGCTCTGAAGCACTCGAATTACAAGTCCCACACTGGAAATGGGTGTTGAGGTTCAAATAGAAGTGTGAACTCTTTTTTTTTCTTTTTGGGTCACATCTGGCAATGCACAGGGGTCACTCCTGTCTCTGCACTCAGGAATTACTCCTGGTGGTGCTCAGGGGACCATATGGGATGCTGGGAATCGAACCTGGGTTGGCCTCATGCAAGGCAAATGCCCTACTCTCTGTGCTATTGCTCCAGCCCCAGAAGTGTGGACTCTTAATGGAAGCAAGTTTTTAGGAAGCTGATTTACTTTTTTTTTTTTTGGTGGGGGGGGCAGGAATTGAGTCACATCCAGCTTTTTTCAGTGCTTTCTCCAAGCTCTGAATTCAGGAATTATTCCAGTTGATGCTCGGGAGATCTTAATGGGATGCAATATATTGAACCTGGGTCAGCTGCCTGCAAGGTAAGCGCCCTACCCACTGTACTTCCTCTCTGGCCCCAGAAATTGCTTAAGTTCTAAGTTAGTTTCGCCATCTGTTCGATGAAGGTAATCACTACGGGTCCCTCAAAAGGTTGGTGAGGTGGGGACCGGGATGAAAATATAAGGCTCAGGGCCAGAGATATAGTACAGGGGGAAGGTGTTCGCCTTACACGTGGTTGACCCTGATTCAATCCCTGGCCCTGCGGTCCCCTGAGCCCCACCAGGAATGATCCCTGAGTGCAGAGGCAGGAAGAAGCTCTGACCACAGCCAGGTGTGGCCCAGAAGCCAAACAGATTAGTGTAAGGCTCTTGGTCTGCTTCCGCCATTTAGGAAGTGCTCAAGAATAGCATTTGCTATCTTTAGATTCGACTTCATCATCATTGAATTTTATTTATTGCCAGTTCTATGAGTGGTTTTGCCCGGGCTGCAAACATCCACTCCAAAGCCTGAAGTGCAGATGAATCCTCATAGGCAAATAGATTGAAATGGAACCAGTTGTCTCCAGAACTTAGACAACGGCAAAAAAGAGCCAACATTTCCCCCTTTGTTTGAGCACTGTACTTGGAGAACACCCACAGCAGCCCGTAGCGGGCAAAGAGTTCTTCATGACAAGTGCTTGGTTCAAGCCTTGATCCTGTTGACCTAGCTGGTGTTTTATCACTGTTCTTTGTTTCTTAATCATTGGGAGGAATTTCCAAGGATGAAATACCCTTTTTGGCTGCCCGGGAATGAATCATCAACATTTATTTTACTCAAATTTCCAGGGGTGCAGCTGGGCAGATAGAGCCCGATGGGACAGACAGAAGCATGGTGACGTGATAGATAATTCGGGGTCACATCTTTGTACCGAGTCAGTGATTTGCTCTTGGGTCTGAATCTAGCTCCCCGGTGAAGGAAAGCTAGCCAGATTCAGACCAGAGAATCAGAGCGAAAGGTGGTCCCTGAGTGCTCTCCTTCCAGAGACAAGCCGACGACCAGGTCCCCGTGACACATCTGTACACGAGCCATGTGAGCATGTGAGCATCTCCAGCCAGGACAGACGGTCTGAGGAACCCTGGGCGGGGAGAAACTTCCCCTGCCGTGTGGGGTACCACGTCCTTAAGGCCTAGACAAGTGACACGTAGACTTTTTTTTTTCCTTTTGGGTCACACCCGGTGGCGCGCTGGGGTCACTCCTGGCTCTGCACTCAGGAATCACTCCTGGCGGTGCTCAGGGGGCCCTATGGGATGCTGGGGATCGAACCCAGATTGGCCACATTCAAGGCAAATGTCCTACCTGCTGTGCTATGGCTCCAGCCCTGACTTGTGTATGTTTAATAGGCGTTGAGTGAGCAGAAGGCAGGAACCCATATTCCTCAACTCCATACAGTGAGACTCTTGTCACCGACCCTTGGAACTCCTACTTGTAGTCAAAATGGCTGCTTGGATGTTTGTTTCCGGAGGGGGAAACTGAGGCTCAGAGTAATAATTTCACTTCCCCCACCATTCCTTAGGTGGAAGGAGATTCTTGGGCACTGGAATTGTCAGGGGGTGATGGGGTAACTTCCAGTGTCTCCTCCGTCTGCACCACATCCAGGGCTTGTTGATTCATTCATTCATTCATTCATTCATGTCTCCATTGATTGTTTCATCGAAAGCTTCTTCCTTTCGCAGTACTGAGGGCTTACTCCTGACTCTGCACACAGGGGATCACTCCCGGTGCTGCTCAGGGGACCCAGTGTGGTACGTGGGAGCAAACTGGGGTCTCCTCAGGCAGACACGCGCCTTACTCCGGTCCTATCTCTCCAGCCGCTTAAGCCTCTTTCCTGACCCTCACGCACAGTGAACACATGGGAGATCTCAGGGCAGGGAGGCCGAAAGCAGCCAGGCCGCTCAGAGAGCCTGGCCCCGACTTAATCCTGCGAGTGATACAGATCATAAGCTGCTTTGCGCGAGCCTGCGGTTCTCACGCTCGCTCTCGGGTCCGGAGCACGGCTGCCCGCGCACCCCTGACGAGCGACGCCGCCGCCACCTCACCGGAGGCGTGTTGTCCTTCTCCGCCCCTCCAGTCCCTTGACACTACGGCATGTTTGATCTCCACGTCGTCTTGGGTCTGTCCCTGAGCCAGCGAGCACGCCTTTCTCGGGAAAATGAAACAAAGGTGTCCGTGCATCTGTGTGTGGTACACACACACACACACACACACACACACACACACACACACACACACACACACAAACAACCTGTGCGTGACTCTTTGTGGTTCAGTCTTGAGACTTTGAACTTCAGCCAGTGCAAAGGGGTAGAAATATTGCTGGCACGGCTCTCCCGGAGAGGCGGCCAACGCAAGCAGGCAGACGGATGGTCCTTCGTCCCCTCCCGGCTCCAGGATCAACCCATCTCGCGACTCGCGTCCAACTTCACCCTCCCCGAAGCTGCCACGTTTCTCTTTCTCAAGCTCCAGGCCCTTCCATCTGACTTCCTTGGAAGGAAGGACAGTTTTTGCCGCCAAGGGTGACGGAGGCTCTTGTATTGGTCCTGCTGATCCCTTGCAGAGCCCGGGCCAGATCCAGCCCGTTGATCCGTGACGCCGACCTGCTAATACTAACATTAGGACGCGGGAGCCCAGAGCCAAGGGCTGGAAACCGGCTCTGAGGCGAGGAGCGGAGCAGCCAAAAAGGAGCCCGGACTTATTCTATTAGGGAGAATATTCCGTGCGCTCCAATAACGAGCGCTCTGTGGAGATTGGTTAATTCAATTCTGCCCCTCTTATCAGATTTATTTTTAATGAAACTGAACAATAGTTTCATTTGTTATGTTATTAGTTTTCCCAGAAGGAACAGGAAGAGTGCCGCATTGTCGGAGCACTCGGCAGACGAGCCTTGCCAGTGTCGTTGGCTTATCGGCCGCGTGAGCTCGGTTGGATTTTGTCCAGGGAGTCGTTGCTGGGTCCTCTCTGGCCCCTTCCTCGCTCTGGGGACTCGGGCACGTAAGACCCTCTCCTCGCTCACCAATTCTCTGTGAGTCCTCGGACCCTGGCACCTTCGGAATTAACCCGCCACGGCCCCCAGGCTAGTTAAGTGGCTTCATTCATTTCCTGAAGGCATTCTGTTTTCCTTTTCACCTGCAAAGTGTGACAATGAAAACACCCCCCAACCTTCTCCTGGGGGCCTGGGGTGGCACCTTACTCTTCCTACAGTGCTCTCAGTGGCAGGCAGTAGGTGCTCATTAAATGATGCGCAGACAACCCTATTTGCTGGCCTCCTGCCCACCCAGCTCAGCAGATAATGCCCTGGCCCCAAAGGCTGCTTTTTCTTTTCTTTTTGTGACGCCAGGGATAGAACCCAGAACTTCTGACTTATACTGAGCTCATCTCAGCCTGGGAGCTGCATTTTGCATGCGTGGCTCCTACGGGCTTGCCTTGACCAACTCTAAGGACCGAAGGACTCCATCGCTTGGGTCCAGACGCAGAATCCTCCCTCTCTTCCTCCTTTCCTTTTTCTTTCTTTTTTCTTTTTCTGAATGAGGAAGATTCAAGGGTTTTTTGTTTGCTTTGATTTTTAACTGAAACTCTGTGACTTATGGTGCTGAGAATGGCGTTCCTGGGAAGGCCCATAACCCCGACTCCCACCCGTTGCCTGTGTTACCTCCCCCTGCCCCCTCGGTCCCCATGCTTCTCTCTTTTAGCTCCCCAAACCCCGTTCTGTGGCCCAGATCTCCCGTGGCGTGGCCCCTGTCCC
Organism: Sorex araneus; assembly: GCF_027595985.1. Taxonomy (NCBI): domain Eukaryota; kingdom Metazoa; phylum Chordata; class Mammalia; order Eulipotyphla; family Soricidae; genus Sorex; species Sorex araneus. The sequence continues at coordinate 219,257,324 of NC_073305.1, forward strand.
CTCGCTGCTAGCCCCACTCGGAAGGGCCCGCTCTGGCTCTGTGTCTGCCCCCCCCCCCCCGCCCCACTCAGCATCACGGCCTCAGTTCCGTCTGCATCATCCCATGATCTTGTTCTTTCCCGTCATCCTTCCTCTGTCGGCGCCTCTGCTGCAAGTGGAGCCAGCCGGGCTGGAGCAGACACCGCAGACACCGCCGTCCCTGCCTGGAAGCCCAGAGATAAGGACTCTCTGCCCTCAGTACTCCCTTCCTCCAAAAGCCAGCTGGAAGGAGCAGCCTTCCTGATTCGGTCCTCCCCGCAAAGCCCATCTCTTATGTGGGGTAGGGCGAGGGAGAGAGAGGGAGAGAGAGAGAGGGAGAGAAGGAGAGAGGGGGGGAGAGGGGGAGAGAGAGAGACGGAGAGGGAGAGGGAGAAGGGGAGGGGGGAAGGGGAGGGGGAGAGGGGAAGAGGGAGAGAGGAGGCTTGGGGCTGGAGCGATAGCACAGTGGGAGGGCGTTTGCCTTGCACGTGGCTGACCCGGGTTCGATTCCCAGCATCCCATCGGGTCCCCTGAGCACTGCCAGGGGTGGTTCCTGAGTGCAGAAGTGCAGAGCCAGGAGTGACCCCTGTGCATTGCTGGGTGCAACCCAAAAAGCAAAAAAAACAAAAAAGAGAGAGAGAGAGATGGGGCTTCCTGGGGTTCCTTTAGGAGCTCCCTGGCCTGCCCCCCGCCCTTTCCGATGACCCTGTCCCCATTCTCTCAAGCCTCCCTGTGACTGTGAGGCTCCCCGCCCGCTGCTGGTTGCCGGTGAAGCCCGCCCGCTGGCTCGCTCGCTCACTTTCCCTCTTCTTTCCTTTTTGGGGGCCAGCCCCTAGGGTGCTCAGAGCTTCCCCCTGGCTCTGCACTCAGGGGACTTTCCTGCCACTCCTGGTCGGCTGGAGTGGCAGCCGACCCTGGGTTGGCCTTACGCCAAGACCCGTGCCCCGCCCACTGCGCTACCTTGCCCCGCCCACAGCACTACCTTGCCCCGCCCACAGCGCTACCTTGCCCTGCCCACTGCGCTACCTTGCCCCGCCCACTGCGCTACCTTGCCCCGCCCACGGTGCTCCCTTGCCCCGCCCACTGCACTACCTTGCCCGCCCACGGCGCTACCTTGCCCCGCCCACTGTGCTACCTTGCCCCGCCCACGGTGCTACCTTGCCCCGCCCACGGTGCTACCTTGCCCCGCCCGCTGCGCTACCTTGCCCCGCCCACTGCGCTACCTTGCCCCGCCCACTGCGCTACCTTGCCCCTCCCTGTGTCCGTTGTTTGCGGTGGGAAGAGTCCCGGAGGCGACCCTCTCCGAGGTCTTGCCCTCTCAGTGCCGAGCGCACGGGCGTCCCTCCCTGCCCCCGCCAGCCCGAGGCGCGGGTGTGGCCCCTGAGCAGCGCGTGCTGTCTGTGCGCCCGAGGGAAACCCAGTGAGAAGCCGGACAGGGCGGCAGGGTGGACGGTCCCGTGAGCCCGGCCTCTGGCCCGGGCGGGTAGTTCTCCGAAGCGCCCATCTGCAGGGGGGCCCAGAGGGGACCGTGACAGCACAGAGCAGCCCCGCGGCCCGGGCGGGCAGCTAGCCACACTGGACCCCCCGGGAGGCTGCAGGGGGTGGTCGGCACCTCCAGCTCAGCACTCACAGCAGAGTGACTCCCGCATGGGGGCGGTGGGGGCGGTGGGCACGAGCCTGGGGGCACATCTTTGGGGGGATGGGAGAAGGTATGTGGTTCCTTCAGGACGTGTTCCCAACTGGTCAGGGTCATGTGTCAGAGAAAGGAGTGGAGAGTGTGTGTGTGTGTGTGTGTGTGTGTGTGTGTGTGTGTGTGTGTGTGTGTGTGTGTGTGTGTGTTGGGGGGTGGAAGAGGAAGGTTAGAGAAAGGAGTGGTGTGTTTGTGCATGTGTGTGTTATGTCAGAGAAAGGAGTGGAGTGTGTGTGTGTGTGTGTGTGTGTGTGTGTGTGTTGGGGGTGGAAGAGGAAGGTTAGAGAAAGGAGTGGTGTGTTTGTGCATGTGTGTGTTATGTCAGAGAAAGGAGTGGAGTGTGTGTGTGTGTGTGTGTGTGTGTGTTGGGGGTGGAAGAGGAAGGTTAGAGAAAGGAGTGGTGTGTTTGTGCATGTGTGTGTTATATCAGAGAAAGGATTGGTGTGTGTGTGTTGTATATGTGTTGGTGGATGGAAGAGGAAGGTCAGAGAAAGGAGGGGGGTATGTGTGTGTGTGTGTTGGGGTGGAAGAGGAAGGTTAGAGAAAGGAGTGGTGTGTTTGTGCATGTGTGTTATGTCAGAGAAAGGAGAGGTGTGTGTGTGTGTGTTGTGTATGTGTTGGTGGGTGGAGGAGGAAGGTCAGAGAAAGGGGGATAGGTGTTTGTGTGTGTGTGTGTGTGTGTATTTGTGCATGTTGGGTGGGGAAGGAAGGTCAGAGGAAGTGGTGTGTGTATCTGTCTGTGTGTGTTGGGGGGGAGGAAAGTCAGAGAAATGTGTATGTGTGTGTCTCTCTGTGTGTCTGTGTGTGTGTCCGTGGGGCAGGCAGAATTGGGGGTCAGGGGCGTCTGCCCTGATACCAGCCTTGTGGGCTGGACCGCTCACATTTTGGGTCTGGAAGATCGACAGGAGCCTTTCAATTCAGAAACTCGGAACTTTCCAGAAACAGTGGCAATCGCAGGCCTGGAGCGCCCTGAGCCTCGGTGACATTCCAGAGCCGAGTCACTTATACCGTCTTGAGGAGGAAAGGGCCTTGGCAGTGGGACTCTGGTTCCTTTATCCCTACCCCCATTTTCATTTCAAACATGTTTAATTGGAATGTGTGTAATTAATTGCGTGTCTCTCGCAATATGGTGTTTACTTACAAAGCACTGTGAGCCATGTCAGCCATTAGCCATTTCTCTGACGCCTGTCGCCGTGCTAATTGCTAGCAGACTCGGGCACTCTCCCGCAAGACAGGGGAGTGGGGTGCAAAGGTTGTTCCCGCCACTTCCCTTCCTCCTCCGTGTCCCGGCACTGCCGTTGGCGTCTCCGTCTCAGTGTGCACAGGGTGTGCCGGGACGCCAGGCAGGAGGCGGTGTCCCAGCGAGGACCGAGCACTGCCCTCTCCGGCACGAGCCCTGGGGGAGGTGCTCCTGGCCCCGGGGCGTCTCAGGAGACCACCAACCTGTGCTAAAAAGAACCCCGGAGCTGGAAGCCCTCTGCGTCCTCCTGGGCCCTGCCAAACAATTATGCAGTGAAATGTTCTAATTGTGCTCCGATTTTAATGTTAATACCCATTTCCATAATTTCTCTGGATCTTTACAGGGCCATTTAATTCCTGCCAAGGAAGCAAATGAACTAGAAGGACACTCGCAGATGGTGTGGGCTGCCCATTAGGTGGGGGGGGGCACGCAAATGGGCTTTTCTGCTCCCTCTGGCTTGGGCAGCTGTGTCGCTCGCTCAGAACCCAGCTCTCCTGGGGGCCACGCTCGCACCCACATGTCCCCGGCAGGGGGAGTGGGGGGGCAGAGGGTGGAGTCCCCGGTGTCTCCCCGTCACTCCGACTTAGGGGTATCAACACTTCCCGATGCATTGCTGTTTCTCGCCAGCACCCCACGTCTGGCATTGCCGAGGCTCCCTTCCCCCCAGATCAGACAGACACGAGCCACTGGCTCTGTCCCTCTTGCACTTGCTGGGGATGGATCCCTGGGCGGGCAGTGCTGGGTGGACTCTTAGACCCAATGGACAAGTGGCCTTGGGTCCCCCCGGCAGCCAAGAGATTGGCCAGCCTCTGTTCCCCTCTGTCCCCCTCAACCCTGGAGCCTGCTGGGGTTGACCTTTGCCCACGGAATGGTGACATTGCATTCCCGGGACCTCAGGAATCGTTCCGGAGTGACAAAGGGGATCGTGGCTGGCTCCCCAGGAACTCAGTGCCCTGTGGGCGGAGGCCAGGGCCATGGCTCAGGCCTGGGCACTGTGGCCGGGCACAGGCGTCGCAGGCTGAGACGCAGGGTGCGAGCCCTGATACTAGCCCCAAGCCAAGCCAAAGACAAACACAGCCCCTGCCTGCTCCTGCCTCCGCAGCCCCTAGGAACCGCAAGCCAAGAATTGACCAGACTCCATGACTGCAGTGGCAAGGGAGGGAGGGAGGTGGGTACTGGTGACCAAGGACATTCAACTGGGTCACATGTCCCTGTCTGTTTTTTTGTTTTTTTGTTTTTTTGCTTTTTGGGTCACACCCAGTGATGCACAGGGGTTACTCCTGGCTCTGCACTCAGGAATTCCTCCTGGCAGTGCTCAGGGGACCAAAAGGGGTGCTGGGAATTGAACCTGGGTTGACTGCATGCAAGGCAAATGCCCTACCCGCTGTGCTATCGCTCCAGCCCCCAACATGTCCCTGTCTGAACCAATCAATAACTGGGTAACCCCAGAACGGGAATCCTTTGGACGGGTCAGCTGGGGAGGGGGTCTGCTGAGTTTCCCCCAGGCTGGGGAGAAGACAGGAGAGAGGCAGTCATGGGACATGGTTGTGTTGCAGTGGGCACCCCAGGCCCCACTGTCTACTGCAGCACCGTCTCTAATGCTGTTCTCATCTCCACTTTGTGTTTGTTTAGTGACCATCTCTACGCCCGGACTGAGAGCTCATTATTCACCATAGACAATGTGGTACGTGGACAGTGAACAGTTAGCTGCAGGTGAGTGGATCGATTCACTGTTCTTCCAAATTCCTGTATTGACCTTATTATCCACCCATCATCCATCTATACCTATCCACCTACAACTCACTCACATATCACTCTCCACCCACCCATCCACCCACCCACTCATCCTTACATCTCCACCATCCCTCCATCCATCCACCCACCCACCCACCTACTCACCTACTTATTCATCCATCCATCCATCCATCCATCCATCCATCCATCCATCCATCCATCCATCCATCCATCCATCCACCCACCCATCCACCCACCCATCCACTCACCTACTTATTCATACATCCATCCATCTACCCACCCATCTACCCACACATCCATCCATCCACCCACCCACCCATCTACCCAAACATTCATCCATTCATCCATCTATCCATCCACCCACCACTTATTCATCCATCCATCCATCCACCCATCCACCCACCCATCCACCCATCCATCCACCCACCCAGCCACCCACCTACTCACCCACGCTCCTCCATCCATCTCCCATCTTTCCAACTCTACTTTGTTTTACCTGCTGCTGTTGCTTGTCATGGATTGAAACCCTTGGCACAGAACGCTATTGGAGAATATCTGAATAATGTAACCTTTGCATCTCCTAGCAAGATTCTCAGCACTGTGAGGCACATATGTGAAAATAGTCTAGTTAACAACTTCTTTGGCCTCCAAAAATGTGCATTTTCTCAGCTCACCACTCAAGCATTTGCACATAATGTGCCTTCAATGGGACAGGGCTCACCGCGCCTTCCAGAAGACCAACAAGCCCTCCCACACGGCGACGTGCAGCAGGACTGGCTCGGACAGACAAGTTCCTTCTTTCCTCTCTCACCCCCGTTCCAGACACGAACCTCTTTAACCCTGAGTGTCAGCAACCCCTCTCTAGCTCCCCTTTTTGATGTCCATAGCACCTTAGAAGGTTTCTGCTGGGAAGACTTTTGCACCCAGAGATATGGTCCTTACCTGGCTGGGAATGAGAAAAATAGTGGAAATTCTGGGGAAAAAACCTCCTTGAGGCTTCAATGGAAATTTCCATGTAGTCCATTTTTTCTTTGGTATGATAAGCAACCCCTGCCAAAATCGTATCTATGGTATGTGGCCTGGTACCAATTTTGCAAATATTGATGCAGAAGGAACTTGTCCAAGTTTCCTTAAATGAAAGTTATCTCTTTAATCATTATTTCTTTTTCTACACTTTATATCTTTTTATTCTGCTTGGCATGTGTGAATATTTCTGCTGGCAATGCTGCTACTGACTTTATTTATCTATTTATTTATTGAGTTTTAGAGTATCCAGTGGTGCTCTGGGGATATTTATGGCTCTGTACTCGGAAGTAACTTCTCTTCTTGAGGGAGTTCCTTGAGGGAATCAGATGAGGTGCTGGGAATTCAAACAAGGGTCTAGCGGGTATCAGGCAAGTGCCTCTGTACTAGCTCTCGGCCCTTATCGCTTATTTTAAATCTGACATGAAAAGCTTAAAATACACTGTAGCCCACATAGTGCATGTTCTTGTATATAGAATGTATACTATATATATTCATATTCTACATATATTCCATTATTATATATAGAATGTTTCAAAATATATTCTATATATTATCTCCCTATATTCCACATATATTCTCTATATAAGCTATATTCTCTCTATATAACCTATATATAGAATGCATATATTAAGTGAATATATGTGTGTGTATATATATCACTGTATCACTGTCATCTCATTGATCATTGATTTGCTCAAGTGGGCCCAGTAATGTCTCCATTCATCCTAGCCCTGAGATTTTAGCAGCCTCTCTTTACTCGTCCTTCCTAATGGTGCCACATTAGAGGCTCTTCAGGGTCAGGGGAATGAGACCCATTGTTGTTACTGTATTTGGCATGTCAATACGCCACAGGGAACTCTCCCCCGTGCGGGCAGTAAACTCTTGGTCGCTTGCCAAGTTCTCCAAGAGGGAGAACTAGTCTATCAGATGTCATGTAGCTGCAGCACTTCTGGGAGCTTGGTTTTATAGTCTCGGGATGTTGGCTGTTAATGGGATTACATGGCACTGGGGGCAGTTTCTGGGTGTGACTGCCTAGCTACTGGAAAATGGGGAATCTGGGTGGAAGAGGCCCAGTCCCGATCTGAGCAGCCTTGGAGAAATGTGTGTGTGTGTGTGTGTGTGTGTGTGTGTGTGTGTGTGTGTGTGTGTGTAGTGTATATAACATATGCTATAACCCCTATGTTCCAGAGTCAATTGTCCCCATTTACTCAAGGGGACCCCAAGACTCTGAGATTTGCCCAAGTCCTAGATGAGTGACACCGGTGAATGTGACACCAGCTCTGGGTCTGGCCGCAGAGCTCGTGTTATCAAACACAGCGGCCAGCGCTGCCTTCCCACAAGCAGGAACGGACGCTGCTGCATCTGGAAGTGTCCAGAAGGGCTCAGAGACTCTGGTGGGCCAGGTGTGCCCTTTAAGCATGGCCTGGGGAGCGGTACCCAGAGGCCTGTCTGGGCCTCTAGGCAGGAGGTAACTTCCCCTAATCCAGTGCTCTGGCTACCTCCTCCACCCAGCCTCCAGGAAGCCTCACAGCAGCCTCACTTAGGGGAGAGCGAGGGAGAGGGACCCTCCTCCAGCGTCATCCATGGAGGAAGGGGCCAAGGGAAGGCTCTGTCTCGGGGGTCCCCAACTGCCGGGCACGGCACATCGCTGGGTGCCTCGAGGAAGCAGTTGGTCTGACTGCCAAGGACAATTCTTTCCCTCCAGGCTGGGGTGCCTCGGGCCACGCTGGGGGTCAGTCCGGGGCCCATGCCGGCCGGGCGCTCTCCCGCCTGCTAGGAGCCGCCCTCGGGAAGGAGCACCGGGAATGCTGAGCGGCCTTTGTTCTCGCACTCTCGAGTTTCCCAGCGCTGAGGGGTGTTTGTCAGGCTGTGGGGCACGGGCAGGGCCAAGGCTCCACAGGACACTCGTCCGAGGCTTTTCGTGGAGGGACTGTGAGGGCAGGGACAGATGCGCCGACAGCACCCCAGGGCTAGATACCGGAGAGCTTCCAGACCCCGAACTCCCCGCAGGCACTTAGCTTGTGGTGCTGAACGGCCCAGGCAGCTGGGAAGGAAGGCTCTCCTCCAGGATACCTCGGACCCTCGGAACCCAAGAAACGTTTGGCTCTGGGAGAGAGGAATTTGGGCGTCTACACCCTCCCATTGTTTGAAGAGAATGGGGCGGGGGAGAGAGAAAGGGAGAGAGGGGGAGAGGAGAGAGGGGCGGGGAGGGAGGAAGAGAGAGAGAGAGAGCAATATCAGGAGTTTATCTAGTGTCTAGTTCAGTAGAACTTCCTAATAAGACCCTGTGTGTGTGTGTGTGTGTGTGTGTGTGTGTGTGTGTGTGTGTGTGTGTGTAATATTGGGAGTTTATCTGGTATCTAGTTCAGAACTTTCTGATAAGACTCGCGTGTGTGTATGTGTGTGTATGTGTGTGTGTGTGTGTCTGTGTGTGTAATATTGGGAGTTTATCCAGTGTCTAGTTCAGTAGAACTTCTGATGAGAATGTGTGTGTATACTATGGGGAGTTTATCCAGTGTCTAGTTCAGTAGAACATTCTGATGAGACCGTGTATGTGTGTGTGTGTGTGTGTGTGTGTGTGTGTGTAATATTGGGAGTTTATCCAGTGTCTAGTTCAGCAGAACTTCCTGATGAGACTGTCTGTGTGTGTGTGTGTGTGTGTGTGTGTGCGCGTGCGTGTAACTGTGTGTACATCACATTCCTTTTGGCAAGTAATGCATTTAATTAATCGATGTGGAGCCTTAGCACAACAGAGTGTATTAGCATAGTCAACACAGTGCCTTTTTAATATAACAAATCTTTTGAGAAATATCCTTAGTTAATGAGCTGTGTCATTTTGGGAAAGTTTGTCTTCTAACTATTATATAGAAATAGTACCTTTTTTTTTTTTTAATGGTATGTGCTCTGAGCCAAGTAAGTCGTCTTGGGCCTGGAGAGAGTTTTAAATCTTTTTCTAATCAGTCCCTGGCCCCACCCCACCGTCTAGAGGAAGCTTTTAAAGAAAAGACTTTTGTGCATTGAGTTTTTCTTCTTCCTGATGGTGTGGCAAAGGGCCTCGACTTTCCAGAAAGGGCTCTTCCTGGTCATCTGAAGATGAAGATGAAGATGACCAGGAGGCAGCCCTGGAAGGAGAGAGGGAATGGAGACGGCCTTCAGCCCTGTGCCAGCTGGTGCAGACTCCTGTCAGTGCTTATTGCCCGGTCTGGATCGAGACCTGGGTTCAAGATCTTGCAGAGAAGGCCAGACTCGGGTCTTCCTATTCTGTGACCCCCCTTCCATGCTTCCCTGGACTCTCTGCCCCCCGCCCCCCACATGGGCCCGAACCCTCTCTCCACGTGAAGGCTTCAAAGCCCGAAGACCCAGGAGAGGATTGCCGGGCAGGGCCTCCGGTGTCGAGCCTTGCCAGCGGGGAGCACAGCTGTGTGCTGGCTGCGTTCCGGAACTCACATGGTATACCGCGCAGAGCCGGGCATGAATAATTAACACGCACACGTGGGGCCCTGACTCTCTCCCCATAGGGCCGTATCCTTTCAGTTGGGGGACAGGGGGGTGGGGGGCTCTTCGAGGGTGGAACAGGCTTGGAGTGAATTTAAACTGTTTGGCATCGGATTAAGCCCCGATTTCAAGTCTTATTTTTAATATTAAAAAGATGAGTGTTACTCTTTTTTTTTTTTATCCCTGAGAAGCCACGAGTAAACAAATAAAAAATTCATTAGAGCCAGACCATCTGAGCTGAGAGTCAGACATGCGAATGCAGCTTTCAAAAGCCTCAGACCCAGTCTGTGGGTCATTAGCTCCACGGGAAGCCAGGCTCCACAAGAGCCATTTCCAAACGGGCAAGGTCCGTGGTCTCCATCTCATCAAGGTGTCTGAAGTCAGCCAAGCACTCTCCCCGATGCAGGGAACACTGACGCTGAACGGCTATGGTCGTGGTTATGTTGGGAAAATTAAATTTCAACTATGCTTTGGAGTCCGGTGTTTCTTCCTCGATTTTACTAGCTGATCACGGACAAGTGAACCCTGGAAGAGAAACATCTGGAGAGGGCATGAAGTAGCCCAGACTGACTCGGGTTCACATCTGGGGTAAAGTTTTCCTTGTGATAATGCCAGCCAGCGGCTGCGGCTAGAACATGAATGCTTTCACTGAGCCAGGGCACACACCTAGAGGATTATTTACTTAGGGAGAGTTTTCTTTGCCGCAGTGCAATCCTCCTCAGAGAAACTCATCAGCTGTAGAGTAGCTTCTCTGTCTTAGATGAGCAAGAATGAAATATCGGAGGATGTGAAATTCAAGCCTGGCCAGGCTGCGAATGCCTTCATCCCTTCCAGGCACAGTGATTGGTGCCAGGAGGACCAATCAGAATCCTTCCCTCAATTTTGCTAGATCTTTGTGATTCGGTCCCTCGGAGCCATTTTTGTTTTTCTACTTTTTTCTAAGCTGAAGAACGATGGCCTGCCAGGTGGTAAGCATGCCAGGAAAGGGAGGGAACCCATTTGGAAAAACAAAAAAATATCTGAAGGCTAAACAGAGCGAATCAGAGCCCAGAGATAAAGAAAGACGAGTGTTGACAGCGGTGCATGTTTGTGGAGTCAGGCGTGCTGAAACAAATGCCAGCATCAATCCTTCCTCTGCACCCTCTTTGCGCTCTTGGCTGAGTCTGTTTGTACTAGGTTTCCGCCTCGGAAAGTGTCTTACCTTCTACGAAAAGCCCCAAATACTGCCAGACACCGTTCCCGATGCCCAACCTTGCTCTAGACCTTTCAGTATTTTTGTTTCCTCGACTTGTAGGTTCTCTTGGTGATTAGATGGTCACTAGGATGTTTTCCTCAGGGGAAATATAAAATGAATGGAAATAAATGGCAAAGAACAGTAGAAGTCACAACGAAATTCAGTGAAAGTGGTGGCTGCTGGGGGTGGGGGGGAGCGAGTGGACAGAGGGTCTTTGGAGGACGGTGTCCTTGTGGACCTTTGATGGTCCGTGAGTTGGATCCTATACAATAGAGTCTTGATGTTATACCTCCAGAATTTGGGGTATATTGTAATCGAATGGTAATGACGAGGGGGTAGGGAGATCACATCACCAAAATAAAAAAAAGGGGGAAGGGGTAATAAAAAAAGAAAGTCTATTTTAGCCTGGTTTGGGGCCTCTAGGGAAACAGATCTAGACTTCTGAATCCTTCCCACTTGGCTCTCATCCCTGTGCTTGGGGAGGTCGCTTGCCTTCTGAAGCCTCGGTTTGCATCCGTGTGAGAGAGCGGAATCACTCGCTGGACACGGGGCCCAGACCCGCCCGGATCTCCGGGGGCAGCCATGGAGGTCCCTGGCATTCCTGGGGCTCCTGGGGTCATCCCCCGGAGCCCGGGCGGCACTGCACTCTTAGGCCCGTAGAACAGCAAGGAGGGGTGCCGGCCCCCACCCGCCTGAAGGATGGGTTGTGGCGAAGGCCCTCGTCCTGGACTCTAGGGGCCTGAGGGGGCTCACAGCAGTCACCCCCCGCCCCCCCCCACACACATACCCACAACCAACAGAGCCTGTGTGGGTTTTGCCCTGGAGCTGAGCTAGCTGGGCCTGGGGTCAGCACCCCCATACGGATGTGTTTCCGCCTTTGATTTCTGGGCCCGTTTTCAGAGTGAAACCGCTCCATGCACTGACCAGAAGGGGGATCGGAGTCCTCACGGGGTTGGTGACCTCTCATTGCTCGGGACCGTCCAGCCCGGCGAGGCAGCTGCATCCCAGCTGGACTGCGGGGGGACCCAGTGTCCTCCTCAGGACAGAGCTCCTGGAAGTGACCCGATGGAGGTCGGTCATGAGAGAGCAGAACAGGGTGTGTGTGGGTGGGGGGGGTCTTTGTCCTTACCCCCCTCAAGTTGCAAGCTGTATTGCTGCTGGGGGTGGAATCCTGCAGACGGGGCCAGTCTGGCCGGGCAAATGGGCTGTTTCCCCCATTTCCTTTTTGTTCAGGGGCCACACGGGACTGTGCTCAGGGCTTCCTCCTGGCTCTGTGCTCAGGGATCACTCCCGGCTGGGCTCGTGGGAACCATAAGGGGTGTCAGGGATAGAACCTGGGGCGGCCGCATGGAAGGCAAGCGTGCCCCCCATTGTACCATTTTTGAGGCCCTCTGAACCCCATCCCTGAAGCTCTGTGGGTGGTGGGTGGCAGCCTGGGGGGTTCCCTGGGAGAGAAACCAGCCCCCTGGTCTGTGCTAGACGGGGATCCCCCTGACGCCGGCCGGTCTTCACTGGCTCCTTTCCCCGGGCCGCCAGGTTTGCAAGGAGAGGATGTTCTTCCCAGGGCCGGCCCCGGGGTGGTTCTGTCCTCCCTCTGCTGGCCCCTGGCCTGCAGCTCCCAGTCCCTTCTCCTTCTCCCCTAGCCCCCTCCCCATGGCCGCGCACACAGGACAGGGGGCTTTGGGGCTGAGCCGCCCGTGTCCAGCCTGCGGGCTGATGGCCCTTTCTCCCCTGGTACCCGCGTCTCTTGCTGGATCGGGCCTGCACAGTGGCACCAAGGGGGCCCTGCCGGAATGGGAGGTGACAGGCACGGGTCGTCGCTGGGTTATGGGGCAGGAGGGGCCAGGTAGGGGGGCTTTTATTTGTTGTGTCACAGACGATCTGGGAAGCCGTGGGGAAAGCCCCAGAAACACTACTGGGGACGGTTTCCAGAGCCTCTCATGTGCCCCCGCCAGCCCCCGGGCACTGCCCCGTCTCCTGGCATCTCGCAGCTGCAACTTCCCCCAGGATCGGAGAGACCTTCCCGGCCAGAGGCGGAGCAAAGGGGGGAGTTAGAGCATTGGGGTCAGCCGGCAGAGCTGTGACATGTGGTGAGCGGGGTGGTGAGAGGCTTCTCCTGTAGGACCCCACACACACGTGCGTCCCGTGCATCCCCTCTAGCCCCCTGAGGACACCCCCAGGTGTCCTCTGGCTAAAATACTGCTCCCGTGATTAGGGTTCTTTATTTTTCTTTTGTTTGTTTTTGATTTGGGGTCACAGCCTGCCAGCGATGCTCAGGGGTTCCTCCTGGCTCTGCACTCGGGAATGACTCCTAGCTGTGCTTGTGGTGGTGGTGGGGGACCCTATGGGATGCCGGGAATCGAACCTGGGTCGGCTGCATGCAAGGCAAACACTCTCCCCGCTGTGCTATCGCTTGGGCCCCATGATTCGGTTTCTAATCAGGAGACTTGCAGTTAACACCAGGGGAGACTGGATTGCACTGAACTAAGCAGAGGAAAGTTTGGCAAGAGAGGGCGGGGGGAGGGGGGAGGTGAGACCCTGGATTTACCAATTTCCAAGGTGTAAAATTCCCAAAGGGACCTAGAGGGGGCGCTTAGGAGCAAGGAGCAGGGACGGACCAACACAGGTGGGTGGGTGGGTGGGTGGATGGGTAGGGACCCTTCTATACTGTGCTCACTCATGTGCATTTGCACACCCCCCACACACACTCACTCACACTCACACACACACACACAGTCTTTAGGACGGCAGCGGGAGAGCAGAGCTTGAAAATGCGGAGCAGCAGGAAGAACATACAGCCTCCGAGGACGCAGTGTGGAAGGACAGGAAGGGGGAGGTAACAGCGGGGTATTTTCTCTTTCCACTGTGCCACAGAAATCCTGCAGCTCTCAGGCCAGGCATGCTGGGGGCTGGGGGGCCTGGGGGATCTCCGAGCTGCTGCCAGGGGCCTCTGACCCGTCCCGGGCCCTGGGCACCTGCGGGCGTGGCTGAGGGGAGCTTGCTCTCTCCCGCTCCGGCCGGCCGAGGCTGCCGTCTGCCGTCACCTCGCTCAGGCTCTTGTTGGTCTTTTTCCTCTCGGGATGTGTGTGGGTCACGAGGTTTCTTGGCGTCCGGAGGCAGAGGAGCTGCCAAGTTCCACCGTGGCTGTGCCCTCCTTGCCCTCCCTGCTCACCCCGCTCCTACCCCTTCAGGCCCTGTGCCACCGCCCTGCCCTGAGCCTGGCCGGGGCAAACCCTGTCCACTGCCGAGCCAGACCCCAGCTGCTCAGGTGAGAGCATGGCGGGCTTTCAGGAGGACTAGCCACGGATCGGGGAGCAGGGGAGGGTCGCGCCCCGGCCAACTCTGGGACCTTCTGATCTGTACCGTCGATACCAGAGCGGGGCAGGCCGCTGGGTCAGCCCGACGGGGCCGTGCGGAGCGGAAGCAGTGGAGGAGAGATGTCGTGGGGTGTCGGCCGTGCACCCTGGGGACGGGCGTCCTTGACTTACCTGGCAGCGCCGGTGGGACGTGGGACGGCTTCAGCCCCGCAGGAAGAGAGTAGCAGTCAGGCAGGTGCCGAGACACACATCTTCCTCACTGCCCCCTGCACCCCCTCCCGCTCCCCCCACCAACCCCTGGTCCTGGTGGGTCTCCAGGTGGCTGAGGCCTCTGCCTCCTTGTGAGCCATCTCACCCAGGGGACAAGAGGAACCTGCCAGTTTGTGAGGACTAAATGACAAAATCATATGTGGAATAATCACGGCCGCTGTGAGTTCCATTTGCGGATCACTCACGCTGCCAGGAGCTAGGTGTCATACGAGAATCCACACACAGGGGCTGGAGCGGTAGCACAGCGGGGAGGGCGTCTGCCTTGCACGCGGCCAACCTGGGTTCAATTCCCAGCATCCCATAGGGTCCCCCGAGCACCCCCAGGAGTAATTTCTGAGTGCAGAGCCAGGAGGAACCCCTGTGGAGTGACCCCAAAAAGAGAAAAAAAAAGAAATCCACACACATCCTGATGGTCTGCCCATGGGTGGGCCACATTGATGCTACAATTCGTGCGGATATAAAACCCTCGTATATATGAAAAAGCATTTTGTACCCAGGGCTGCACACAAAGGGATTTAATTTAGATGTTTACAACGGCATCCATCTGGATGCGTAATCCTGTTGAGTGGCAAGGGCATAAGACGGGCAGAGGATGACGGGAGTTGCGGAAATGCACGTGCACCCACAGAAATGAGGCGGGGTGACGGGGAGACGCGTGCCTGAGCGCGGACACCAGGCTCGGGTCCCAGCTGTCAGTTGTCTCTGCCTGGCCGGGGACGTCTTCTAAGGTGGAACTCGATTGCCTGCACCCGGGAGAGAGCCCCACTCTAGAGCAAGGCTGACCCTTGCACTGGCCTCCCAGGCTCTGGTCTGCACAGAGGGGTCCACGTGTGAGGGCGGGTTCGGAGGTTAAAGACTCAGAGCCTGTGGTTTAGCAATGCAAATGCTGTTTCCTTTGCAAGACAAGGTGTTGGGGTCTTAGCAGCTAGCCTGAGACCCTGGCCAAATCCCCTGCCCTTAGAGACAGAAACAGGCTCTCTTCAAACAGGGCCCCAAGGCCCTGAGCCAGCAGTCCACCCAGAAGGGCTCCCTGGTCGAGGAGATGGTGGGATGAAACTTGAAAGTCACCACTTGTCTGAGCTAGCATACCCGGCCTGGAAGGGAGGGAACATAGATCATCAATTAACATCTGTAAAGGGCCTAGCGAAATGTTTTCTTCAGATACGATAACCAGGTGTCCATCCCACCCACTCCTCCCTAAAATTTCTTCTTTAAATATTGGTATGTGAGCTCAATAAAATGAGAGTTGTGTTGACCTCCAACTCTCCCCTCTCTGCGTGGTTCTTTCTTGGTGTTGGCGGTGTGGGTGACCGCGGTGCGCAGGGGGGCAGGGCAGAGGCTTCTCCCTCTCCCACTCCCTCTCCTATAGGAGTAAGTCCGGTGGCTGGGGGATCTTACCCCAGTTTGTCGGGGTTGACTGGCCAGGATCCTGACAACAAGGGGCTGCAGCCCGTAAGGAGAGCTTGGCCTCGGCACGGCGCACTGTCCGGCTGGCCCCTGGAGCTGGTGGCCACTCCCCTGCGCCCGGCTGGATGTCCGGTAGAAGCAGCAGCCTCCACTAGGCTGCCCCAGCGGGAGCCGCACCTCAGCTTCCCCAGAGGGCCCCTGGGGCGGGGTGGCGGCCCGGCTCTCTGGGACACGCTGCGGAGTCCCCCTGGGCAGCCTCTCAGGCTGACCAAGCCTGCTTTGGCGCATCCGTTGCCGGTCTCAGCGCGAGGGAGTGCCCGGCTCTGGCCCAGGTGCCAGGGTAGGCCCTGGGCAACTGTCCGCAGAGAATTCCGTCTCCTGCATCCTGTGGGTCTCTGGCCGTAGGGCCCAAATCGAGCCTATGTTTTGTGCAAGCACGAACTGTCCAGCAGTGAATAGGAAACAACAAAAAACACCCCAGACTCCCAAGACAGGGGCTTTGTCCTGTTGCATTTCCTCCTCCAGTTGAGTGTGTTATCCCTCGCCTCTTGAGAATATTCTTTTCAGTCCTACTTCTTCACTGGTGAAAAGCAAAAAACCCAAATTGTGAAAAATAAAAAGCAGTGCATGTCATCATGAGAGAGGGTAGGCCGTGTGTCAGTACAGCGGTAACATGATGGAGCAGGTGGGCAACACGCATGCTCAGGCACACAGTCCACCAACTTTGGTGCTAAGGACCCAAGGCCCAGGCGGAAGGCGGACGGGCACAAGCAGAGCTTCCCGGCAGGGGCACCCTCAGCTCATGGTAGTTCTCAATCTTGGGGATACTAGAGGCAGGACAGGGAGAGACAGGGCTTTCAAGGGACAGGCGACTCTGGCTTGCCATGTCTGTGTGTGCGCGAGCGCGTGTGTGTGTGTGTGTGTGTGTGCAAGTGTTTGCTAATGTGCATGTGTGGGCTTTGTGTGGACGCATGTATGCGTGCTCACATTCATCGTATGCAGGTCCGGGCTAATCTGCAGGGGTGCATGTGTGTGAATGCCTTTCCAGGCATGTATGTGTGTCTGTGCAGGACTGGGTGTATACATGCACACCTCCGGGAGTGACATGCTCAGAAAGCTCCTGGTAATTAAACAACGGCAGTTTCTCAGCAAGCAGATCTAGCCGTCGGATGTCTTAATCAAGGGTGACAAGGTGTTGATGGGGCAGTAGCTCTGAGACGTTGCTTCAAATGAACAGAATCGAGTTTGTCACGGGCAGTTTTCTTTTACATGAAGGTTTGGCTGGTTAAAATATTAAAAAAATATATTAACATGTGGGATGGGACTTTACCTCAGGCATTGCACAGAATAAACAACAGCCTCTATTTAGATACAGACCTGCCACATAGGAGCGCTCTTGTCTCCTCTGTTTTGGAGGATGAGAGGCTGAGTGACAGCATGTCCCAGCCAAGTTTTTAAATAATTTTTTTTTTGCTTTTTGGGTCACACCTGGTGATACTCAGGGGTTACTCCTGGCTCTACACTCAGAAATTACTCCTGGCAGTGCTCAGGGGACCCTATGGGACGCTGGGATTTGAACCCGGGTTGGCCGCGTGCAAGGCAAATGCTCTACCCGCTGTTCTATCGCTCCAGCCCCGTTTTTAAATAATTTTTAAAATTATGTGCCTTGTGTTTTATAAGGCAAATACCAGGCCCACCGCCACTACCACCATCACCACCAAAATTTTCAGAACCATCACTACATCACTGCTACACTCAGTGTCACCATCCCCACAATTACATCCTGACTGCCACAAATACCACCAGGACCACGACCCCCACGACACTGCCTCTCCCAAGGTGACCATCACCACCCAAACTACCACAACCTCAAAACAATTTCCCAAACTTTCACCACCACCCCTTCACTGTTTCTCCCAGAGTCACCACGACCACCAAAATCACCAGATGTTGACCACCACCACTTCACTGCTTTTCTCAGCATTGCCATGACTGCCAACATAACCACAATCTCACATCCTCACCAAAAAAGACCAAACGTTCACTACCACCACTTTACGCTGTCACTCAATGTCACCCAAATTACCAAACCACAATAATTATTACCCAAAATTCCCTACTGTTCACCACCACTTCAGTTTCTCACCATCACCACCAAAAATACCAAAACATGACCATCATCACCAAAAATTACCAAATTCTCACCACCTTCACTTCACTGTTTTTCTCAACATTACCATCCCCACTAAAACTACCAAAATAGAATCATCACCACCAAAAACTACCATTCACTGCCACCACTTCACCGTTTCTCTCAGTGTCACCATCACCCCCCAAACAACCACCACCGCACCACCATCACCTCTTCACTTGCTGCTCTCACCTGACCACCAAAATTACCACTATCACCACCATCATTATCGTTACTGCAATCACTGCTGTCACACCATAACCACCACTGCTGTTACCAATAATGGAGTAGAAATTTCAGCAAAAAGCTTAAGTTTCAGGGCTCACGTGAGATCTCTGTGTGGAATTTGCCACCGACAGTGGGTGGACATGACTGTAGGTAGTAATGGTTCATGAGTTCTCATTATCTTCATGTGTGAAATGAGGGCCCGGCTGCCTTCGATGATCAATGGCCAAGTAAAGTGACAATTGTTTAGAATGTGCCCAGTCCTTTCGAGAGGGTGGCGTTAGAGGAACTGGTATAATTCAGGCCATCCAGGTCAATGGTGCTCCCCAAGAACTATCCTGGAGCACTAAGGTCAAGAATTCTCATAGCTAATGGCGACCCTGGGGTCACACCCATAAGCCACCTCCTGCCAGTGCCAGATAATCTCCTTATCATCCACCCTCCAGAACTCACGGCTGCTTCTCCCCAAAGTAGCATAAAATGAGGCCCCCATAACCATGCCACCAGACTCCGCACCCGGGGCACCCTAGAGGGGGGTGGGTGAGAGCCCTCCCTGCCAGCCCCAGCAGCCAACCTCCACTACCCAACCACCACCACTTTCCACACACTTGGACTGAGCCTCACACAGGAGTGAACATATTCCTGGACACATCATCATAAAGGACACACACACACACACACACACACACACACACATATATATATATGTGTGTGTGTGTGTGTGTGTGTATGTGTATATACATACATCTCAGAGAGACTGGCAAGCTACTGAGAGTATCCTGCCCGCACGAAGAGCCTGGCAATTTCCCCGTGATGTATCCAATATGCTAAATACATAACAATAACAGTCTCATTCCCCTGACCCTGAAAAGAGCCTCCAATCCTTGAGAAAGACAAGAAAGGAGAGGCTGCTAAAGTCTCAGGGCTGGGGCGAATGGAGACGTTTACTGGCACCTGCTCGAGTGAATCGATGAACAACGGGATGACAGTGATACAATGGTGAAAGCAAAAGTTCCCAGGAAAGAACATTCCCTGTGGGGTGGGGAGGTCTTTCCCAGAGAACTGGTCGTCACTTGTGGTCTGAGAGAATGCCCCCTCGCTAACTGCCCCCATTCCTCACCTGGAGAGCGTCACCTGGTACAGGCTGGTGAGCCCAGCCGTGAGCCTGCCTCGTCGTGATCTTCCTCCATCTACCTAAAACTATTAAGAAGTGGGTGATCGCAGGTGATAAATGATGGATGAGACAGAGGCTCAGAGCTTGGGTGAATCTTGCTCTGGGTTGAATCCAGGAAGGGGTAAAAATAGGATCTTGACTCAGAATATCTGTTTTTCTCAGCCCACATTGGCCCTCTGCCTCTCATCCCGCTACCCACCACATTCGCGGAATTCAGCTGGTTTGTCTGACCAACTCTGCAGGAAGAAGATGCATGAGGAAGGGCGCCGGGCTCTGCCAGCCGGGCAGCCCCAACTCTCCACTGTCCAGAGGGTCACACGCCCGGTCACTCACCCAGACCAGGAAACCCCCCTCCAAGGAAGCACACGTAGACCGAGGACTCAGACTGTCCCCTCGCAGGTACCTTTTGAGACTAAGCTTTTATTTTTTGATATTACAAACCAGTTTTCTTTATTCACAAACCACTGTAAGTGATATAAACACTAATTTCTAAAGACAGATATACACATTTTCTGGGTTTGCAGATTACACAATGTGTGTGTTAAGAAGTCACTATATGTCACACATGATATTAATCTTTTTTTCTCCATAATTCATAATAGCAATAGTTATTTAGATAAATGAAAACATTCCAAATAAATACCGTTTAAAAAAATCCAAAATGTTGGTTTACATCTCTGACATACATTTGAAAATGACTTATTGGCATCTTGGAGAAGTGCCGAGACAAAAAAAAAAAATTCTGTACTATCAGTTGGCACCCGCTTGCTCTAAAGGAGTTTATTAAAACTACATACAATCATGGGGGGAAAGTACAGCTCGTCGGCGAAAATCAAAACTGCAAATTAATTGTACTTGAACCAACAACAGTAAGAATTCAATGTTTGTGATTCCGAATACGAGGCAAGTTCTGGATTTTGTGATCTGAGACCTTTGGGAGAGTTCTTCTCCCCAGCTCCTGTGTCTGCCGTCTTTCCCCACGCCCGTGGTCCGGCCGGTGTGTGGTTTCCAAGTAGGGGAAGTAGGGACATGAGGATATCTGAATGAGGTTAGGAAACACCACCCCCCGCCCCCCCACCCACACCCCCAAGAAGTCTGGTCAAAAGAACTTTTGGCAGGTTTAACTTTTTGGCTGATGAGTTTTCCCTTCCCCGTTCTCTTTCCAAGATGACAGTGCTCTGTCTGAAACACCAAGCTACAGAAACGCTGTGTTCAAATCTCGTGAAATTTTATTGATGGTTTTAATATCCGACGATCTTAACTGCATGCACAGAGAATGGCGGGAAAAAGCTGGGTCACAAACACATTATTTTTTTTGTTGTTGTTTGTTTTTTTGTCTTTTTTTTCAGTTTTGTTGGGTTTTGTTTGAAAGCAGAGTTGTTACAGCGATTGGCAGGTTCACAGCGGTGAGTTGGATAACTTACTAAGGTGCAGGCCCAGAGCCCGCCCCGTACACAGATGTCACTACGGCAGCTTGAGTCCTCGGGGACCTGGAAGTGGGGAGGGGGGCTGCCCTTGGTTTAAATACAAAAAAACAGGAAGACCCGTGACAGATACCCCAACTTAGGAGAACTTTGTAAACAGGACAACATGGAAAGAGATCAAACAGAAGAAAATACACAACCTGTAATTTTTCAGCTGTGACTCTGGCCCTTCGAAGAGAGGGGAGCGCGTGGTAGCGAGGGATGAAGAGGTGGGACCTACTTTTTTTTTTTTTGCTTCCTTTTGACAAATGTCCTGGGCCCTGGAGACAGAACTAAGAAAACTAGTTTGGGACTGAGCCTGGGGCTGGGAGTCGAAGTGGGTGGGTGGCTAGGGGGCGCAGGGGAGGGCAGCTTTCACGGGCTGAAAAATTGCAGATTGTTCACATCATACGGTCATGTGTCCAAAAAGTACCGAGCTGATGAAAATACCATGAATATCTCTACTCAGTGATTGCAATACTTGTAAAATGCGTCTAGAAATCCGAATATAATTACCATGTAATTCCATAAAAATTATACGTGTTGTCTCTTAACAGTTCTACTAGGCTAAAACTAAAGCTTCATGGACTGTTTCTAGCACTGAACAACTCCACTGCACAGAGGTACATTTTATACATTTTTTTTTAACCGGTACAAAGAATTTAAGTTTTTATTACTTTCTTTTTTTTGGAAAAAAAGAAAAAAATAGAAACAGTGCTTTTTATCACCTTTTTATTAATGTTATTTTTTTCCCTCCCATAATATAAAAGTCAGCAATGATATCAATAATTCATTATACTGGAAGAAATATAAAAAGAATGTTGTGGATAGACTAGCGGTTTCTAACTACCTAGTGGCTGCGTAAGAAGCTGAATACTGCCGGGTGGAACGGCCCTGCAAGGCGGGTCACAGCTTCAGTCAACTCAGACACAGCACTGCGAGAAGGACCCCTCAACCACACACCCTTTGGCTTGAACGAACGATGAGAAACTTAGAACCGTGGGTATGATTGTTGGTACAGTGGGTCGCCTCGGTCCTTCAAGTCACAAATTCCTTTCTCTTTCAGTCGATCCCCAGAGTCCCGATCTCCACCGTCCCTCCCACCCTTCCCCTTCATAAAATGAAATCATGGAGACAGGGGGGCGGGGGGAAGCAAAAAATGACGATGACCCTCACTGGTACTCTTTCCCGTAGCGGATAACCCCCCCGGAGCTTACACAGTCAGCATATAGTCATTTACAGGATATAGCACTCTGGATAGGGCCCTAACCCAGTTTTTATTTATAGCTAGCATCTCTCTAGATCAACCACAAAAATAAAATCCAAAACAGAAACAAAACTCCTACAGCCAGCAATCAAACTACGGAACCTTCAGAAATGAAAGACCCACAATATTAAAATACACAGAACAAAATATCTGAGGTATAAGATAAAAAATGTAATTTTTTTCCTCTTTTTTTTTATTTTTTAGAGTCGCTAAAATGATGTACTACTGCATGTATTGCAATACCCAGGCCTTGGAAAGCTCCCTTTCTCCCCACACTGGAAGGTTGCTATGGTTTTTTTTTTTTGTGGTTTTTGTTTGTTTCATTTTTGTTTTTGTTTTGTTTTTTGTTTTTTGTTTTTTTTTTGTTTTTTTGTTTTTGTTTTTCATTAGTATGGAGCGAAACGGTTGTATCCCCCTCGGTATATACTAGCCTGCAATGAAGAAAGTACGAGACCCACATCCTCAGCATGGCTCCTAGTCTTGGCATCAGTCAAGGGTGCAAAAGCATTCTGAAACAAAGCAATTCGAGGGGGGAGTTTTTTACATTTTCCTTTGGTAACAAAGGGAGCATCCAAAACAACAAAACAAAACAAAAAAAACAAAACAAAAAAAAGAAAGAAAAGAAAGAAAGAAAAGAAAAACTAAGGTGAAAAAATAGACACCCGAAAATAAATAAGGGGGCACCCCCTACCCTGCCCAGGTCATTCTTGCGGGAAGGAAAAGGAACTAGTTCCTAATCCACCCCAGGAACGCCCTCAAAATAACCCCCCGCCCCGCCCCCAAACCAAGTTCAGGAGGCCAGTCCCGTGCTCTGAGCTGGACCAGGGAAGGGTGGCACCCCCTAGCCCCCCCCCCCACCGGGCTGGCTTGACCCAGTCACCCTACATCCCGTCTACACTCAAGAGGTTGGGCTGGAGAGTTTATCGAATGGACTCAGCTCTCCCCCCGCACCCCTCCTGTAGACTCGAGGTGGTAGCAGAATTGTCACATGGCAAGGCAGGGTGGAGGCCTACGTCAACTTCTTGACTTGGCTCAACCATCCCTAGGGCCCTTGCCCTGGAGAGGGCTGCTGGACAGACAGATCGCTGGGTTCACGGGAAGGAGCTGCTGCAAAACAACGTGCTTCCAAATCGAGACCGAATTCCTAGCACCAGCTCCAGGGACCCGCCGTCTGGCTAGGAGGTCCCACGAAAGCTCTGCCCTGCTCTCTACGCTTCGGCCATTCAACTCCATGCCCAGGGGCACTCTCTTTTTGTTGTTGTTGTAGTTGTGTTTAGGATAAGGACTGGTCTTCCTGATCCCAAGCAGGGGAAAAAAAAACCCTGCATGCCAAAAGCTCTGTGGATGATTGCGTATGCGCGTGTGTGACGGGCACACCCCTTACTGGAGTCGAGATTTAGTGCATAGACGTTTGAACAAGTACAGGCAGATTCACACCGCCCGGACCTCTCCCAAGTTTGCCCTCCCCACTGCCCCTTCCGCACCAAAAACCCAGACACCACCCCCACCCCCCAAAAAATAAAAGTTAAAAAAATAATCATAAAGACCATTTCCCCACCCAGCTCGGCTGGCTCCTTCTAATTTTCTTAGTAGTGGGCACACGCGCACACACACACAACGTGCCTCTCTCTATTTCCTCTCCTGGGCGACTATGACTTTAAGCATGAACTGCAATAGGGGAGGAGAAGCAATCAGATTCTCAGCTGCCTGACAGCAGAGGCCTGGGCCTGGGCGAGCTAGCTCCTCTGAAGTCTCTGCTGGGGCTGGAACCTTGGGGCTATGTACATGAGCAGCCGGGGAGGGGGGGTGGGGAGAAAAAAAAAAAGGTCTGCATTGACACTGCATTCTGTTAGTGATGGATTTAATTATCAAAATGACTAATTATTCCATTAAGGTAAGTGCTCTGCTAGGTGAGACTTGCAAAATTAGAAATAGAATAACTTACATGCACTACACTGGCAAGAAATTAAGACATTTATCAAAGTTTACTGGGAGGATGAATGTGGCATTTTAGCTGCTGTTAGCACAAGAGACAAATTCAATTACGGGAAAGGGGGAGTGCGTCAACCATCAACCCGTCCGGATGGTCCCCGGTCCGGGGGTGGGGGAGGACCGGGCGGGAGGAAGCGGAGAGGGGGACTGGTACTCACCATGGCACCAACGCCGTAGGTGGGGGCTGGAGCAAGTGTGTGGTGGTAGGGGTCGGCAGCATAAACTCGTCCGTAACTGAAAGGGAAGCGGAGGGGACAGCTCAGCGACGGTAGGCACAGAGGGACGATGACAACAGCAAAATACAAAGATATCGAGACAGGATGGAGGGGCCCTAGTGGTCTTCAGAAGACAGGTTTGCCGGCGTGTCACCCACGGGGAGAAAGGCTCAGCTGTGTCCACGCAATCCTAACTCCACTGGGTGGGGCCTCTTCCCCTCTCATCAGTCACTGCGGCCTCGCACATGGAGGCCACGGGAGAAACCAGCAAGCAGAAGGCAAGGCTTTCGGAGGCCCCGACCCCCAGAGGACGCTGTCCTACTCAGAGAGAGGTTATCCTTTGCTCCTGGCTTAGCTGTCACCCATCAAGTGACATGGGGTAGACCAGAAAGGAGGAAGTAGCCCGTCTGGGGAATCGTTTTCAAAAATCTTAGAGTAAAAACGAGGATTTGTAGAGAGAAGCTTCCTCGGGGGTGTATGGGACCGGTCCCCACACCCCCCACTCTAGAACTGGACCCTGACTGGATTTGGATCCTGTCACCCCAGAAGTTCTCTCTTTAGTCATCCAAGGCCAGGTTCTGGGAAGGGACACATCGCCAATTCTAGAAGATTCTAGAAGACCTTTGATGCTTTCCCCCCCCCCCCCCTATTCGCCTCCTCCCTCTCTGCTGTGCCTTCTAGTTCCAGCTGTAGAGTAAAAAGGGAAGCTCCAGGCCTGGGATAGCTACTAAGACATGAACCAAGTGCACACACAGGACCTGAGGGCTTCAAGGCTCTCGGGAGTGGGGGTCACGCCTAATCCCGGGACTGTTGACGGCAGCTCAGAAGCTCTGTCCGTGGTGTCATGTGCACTCCCTTGAATAACCTGGCAGGTCACCCCACGGACAGGGCTTCATCATTGGTATTTCAGTATCAATCCAAACAGACATGCCTGTCACGGTCTCTGAATGCAGCGCCCTAAAGGGAAATTCCTGTGTGCGAGGTTGTT
This sequence comes from Sorex araneus, assembly GCF_027595985.1. Taxonomy (NCBI): domain Eukaryota; kingdom Metazoa; phylum Chordata; class Mammalia; order Eulipotyphla; family Soricidae; genus Sorex; species Sorex araneus. The sequence goes on from NC_073305.1 coordinate 219,282,291, forward strand.
GAATGACTGAGAGAGAGACAGAGACAGAGATGGAGGGAGAGAGAGGGAAAGGGGGGAAGAGAGAGGGGAGAGAGAGGAAGGGAGAGACAGAGGAGAGAGGGAAAAAGAGGGAGAGAGAGGAAGGGAGAGAGACGAGAGAGAGAAAGAGAGAAAGGGGAAAGAGGGAGAGAGAAGAGGGAGAGACAGAGAGTGGATGAAAAGGGAAGACTGTCTGAGCAAGAGTCCACCTGCCATCTGATCCCCAGAGAATTATTCCCTACAGCAGATGCACCTGGAGGCACTGACGGTGTTTATGGCCACATAAACCAGGCGCTGGCTGTGCACTGGCTTTGACACCGGCGGGCCTCCCAGGAGAAGGCACTCTATGGAGAGGGTCATTCTCGAATGGAGCCGCTGTGCGCCAGGAAGAGCAAACACAGCACCTGGGGCTCCAATAACAACGGTGCACTCTAACTCTGATGAAAACCTAAACTCCTGGGTGTCGCCACCGTCTGTGGCCCGGGTGCACGGCCCCCACCGGTGAGCTCCCTCCCGCCCCACAGAGGTCCACTCTGAAGTTTGCCACGTGTCCCTCATGTCACACACTGAGGAACGTGGTCTGTGACGGGAGAACATTCTGCTCAAGGTGGGCTTTGTCTTGACCCTGAGTGGCTGGGATGGGGTTCTGGCCACTTCTGGCTCTGACCCGGAATCCGTGGGCTGGAATCCACACTCTCTTGGGTCTTTAGACAGGAGGTGATGCTTTTTTTTGGTGAACAGACATACGCCATGAAAACTGAACTCGGGCCCAGCACACTGGCTCCTGCTAGACCATCCTGCCCGGAGAGACTGCCCGGGCACCTCTCTACTTGGTGAGTGAGGGCTCTGGGTAGCCGTCTCTAGACGGGCTCTGTGTTGGCGCATCTGGCTCTGGCTCATGGATTCTGGCTCTTTCCTTGACATCAGTGTTTTCCAAAGCGGGTGATACTGTCCCGACCCTCGGAATGACCCTAGACGGGTAGCAGCACATTTGAGTGCAAGAGGGTGTGTGTGTGTGTGTGTGTGTGTGTGTGTGTGTGTGTGTGTGGTGGTAGAGGAGGTAATTCCTGTTATTTTGCTTGAATAGATTTTAAGGGGAGCACGGAGTCTTTTATTTTCCCTGAAAAGGGGGCAGTAGCCCAAACCAGTGTGGAAGTGTGGCCTCCTCTGAGGAAAGGAACAGCGGAGGAAGAAGTTGGCTGTCCGTTCCATCATTCTATACATCCCATCATTGGGAGTCTGATTCCAAGATCAGTGCTTCTCCGTCTTTCCCCATTTTCTGCCCATTCATCTCTCTCCTACTTGGTAGACAAGAATGTCCCAGATGGTCGCCCTCACCATGGAGCTCAGAAAGGAGGGGAAAGAGAAGGGAAGGGACTTCTGACGGGTAGGTTGGAAGCGCTCTCCATAGAGAATCACCTGACCGCACTAGTTCTCATCCGCCATGTCCTGCTCACAGCCCAACCAGGTCCATTTCAAAGCCTCCTGGGACTCAAATGATTTACAGACGTTTTTCACCTTAAACCTGCAGTGAGCTTCTGATCCTCGAGGGCTGAGCCATGAAAGAAAGTTGCTTTTCTTGTGGGCAATCTCTCAGAGAAACTCACCAAGAGTCAACTAGTTCTCCAGACACTCCTATTCCATTAGTCCCGGGACTCTTAAGAAATGGTCTTAACTCAAAGTCCTCCCTCTCTTGGGGAAACAGATGCAAGGTCAAGAAAAAGGTCAAGAAAAACAAGAATAATCGGGGTTAGGAAGAAACCGTTCACTCGTGGACATAGAGCCGGGACTCTGGTTGATGTGTGAGAACAGAGTCTCAGGTGGGAGACATCACTAATGCGATGAGTGCAAACTCACGGAGACCGGGTCAAGCTGGGCACGTGCACAGGGCACAGACAGGCAAAGGGACGCTCCTTGGGCATTTACCAAGCGCTCAATGACCTGGCATGATTTCAAAATGAATGTGAAGAAGATGCCAATTCGGAGTGATTGCCTACGCTTTCTTCTTTAACGCCTAGGGAAGTTTTACTACAAGAGTAACTTCCTCTTTGGAGGACGCTAACATGTTATGAGAATTCGCTCCCTGGCTGCTGAGCTCCCACCTTCCCTGCCCGGACCCCCAAAAAGGCAGGTCTGTTTGCCTCTAGCTGGGTTCTAGCTTCAGCCTCTGAGAGCAACCCCAGACAGCAATCAGGCAGAGATTCTCTTCCAGACAGAAGGAAAAGGCAGCAGCGGTCAGCCCTCATTACGCGGGCAGACACCTTCCCTCCCCCGGGCTGACCTCTACCTCCCCAATCCTGTGATTTTTATCATGACTATTAAAAGTTCATTTCCACAGAGGAAAAGGGACCAGGCCAAATCAAACTGAAAGCCAGGAGGCTTCTTCTCCAAGGCTAATTACTTCCCTGGAGTGACCCTAGAGTTACGAAGCGGGGTTAGGAGGGAAGAGGCGGGCCTAGCACAGTTCCTGAAGTGGCCGGACCAGGCGCATCAGAGAATAGATGCGCCAAGCACAGCCTGGAAGGTGGCAAGTCCAGGGACCGAACCCCAGAGATGGGACCACGTGGCCTGGCTTCCGTATGAGCCACCCACGGGGACCCGATGGCCAGGCAGACGTCACTTTGTGGCGGGCTGCATTCTGCACCGGCAGGTGATGTGTCTCCGAGCAACCTTCAGGTACGGTGGCTGGCTGGGACCGTGTCTTGGGACTACTTCTGGATATGCAGACCCTTATCCAAAATGTCATTTCATGACACATAACTGATCAGGCCATGCCCTTTCTGTGGCCCTCACGGGTCACCTACTGGAAGCAATGGCGGGCATCTGAAATGCCCCCATACTACTCTCACCAGCCTGGCTTAACCGGGTTCAATCAGCCTCGGCATTAAACGCTGCGTGTCTGAGTCTGTTCTTGTCTCATCAAATCACCAGCCACGGATAGCAGCAGTCATCAGATCTCTTCCTCCGACACATCATTTGTTTCTCTCTCTATCCACTCGGCCCCCACCCACCAACTTTATCTAAATAAACAAACATCTATTTAAATGAGCGCTTGTGACTTCTCTGCTCCAAACCCTTCAACAGTCCCCCAGTAATCCTAGAATAAACCCAAACTTGCAGGAGTGACCGTGACCTCCTGCGGCCACCCTGCCCCGGCCCGTCTCCTTGCTGACTCTGAGCGCACAGACAACAGCCCTACGCCTTAGAAACACGCCAGGTTCACTCTCTCCCGGGGACTGGCACAGGCTCCTCCCCACGCAAACATCCGCCCTCCCTCCTTCCTGTCTCGCCCCGAGTGAGCGTCACCTGCTCCGGCCAAATGCCTCCTTCCCCGATCAACTTTGCTCCGGGACCTGCTCAGCCTCGGCTCCACACCTGGTTGCCTGTACCAAGGCTCTAGCACGTTTAGGCTCTTTCTCAGCCTGGGTTTCTCACACACATCAGCAAGGCCACAGCCCAAGGGAACCAGGAGCCAAGCCAGCAGCCCGAGGTGAGTGGAAGTAGCCAGGGGCACGTGGCTGTGTCAGAGCAGCCAAAACGCCACACAGAATGCCAAAAAGCACCATCCTTCCAGTACCTTCTCAGTGCAGTTCAGACAAGAGAGCGTTAGACCTGGGCAGAGCCTATTAGCCTAAACCCCTAATACGGGGGGCGGAGGGACCCCAGGACTCTTCCTGCAATGCTTTCTGAAGGGTCTGGGCGGTTGCTTTCACGGATGTTCTGTAGACCTGCCAGTGAAGCCTTGGGAGTCCCTAGTCCAAAGCTTCACTGGCCGGTCTACTTCCATGACCCACCAGCATGAGTCCTCGTCTTCCTGGACATCAACCACAAGTTAAACCCAGGGGAACAGCCGGGAGCTTGGGATGAGAACATCCGGGCACGTGCTCCCCTGCACCATGTCCTTCCTCCATGGTTCAGATAAATCTGCCTCCCTGAGTCCCCTCCTGGCCCTGAAACCAGTGCCAGCCGGTCCATGCCCTGCCAGGCTCACCGGGAAAGGGGGCTGCAGCTGTGGGAGGGGTCCTCCCGAGGAGGGGGATTGGGGAGTGCTTGTGTGGTGGCTCATGAGCCCACCTCACCCTCCTTCCCAGGCCGGTGAAGGCACGGAAGGAAGGATGCATCTGGGACAGAACCCTGGGGGGTGGGGCGGGGGGCTCCAGCCACAGGTGTTTAACTGGTGACTTACAGAGAGAGTCTAAGATGCTACGTTAGAGTCAGATGCACGGGTTGGCTGCCTTGTGAATGGGACCTGGAACCGGTATTTATTGCAACACTTCATCATTCCCAAAATTTATGGTCATCTACAGGCTCCAGGGTTGGCTGAAAGAAGCCCAGTGATGATGCACTCCCCTTGGCTGTACCGGTAACCACCCCACGCCCCCACCCCCCAGCAGATGGGTTAGTTAAAGGGACAGTGAGAACACAGTGGCTCATTCCACTCTTTATAGTTCAAGAGTCATTCATCCACCCTCTCCTCTCATGTCCTGTGACCCCAGGCCCCCCGTCTCAGCAAGAGCTGAGACACAGAGAGAAAATGGAATACTTGGTCTCAGATGCAGTTCCTGCATGGGGCAGAACTCTCTCGGGGCCCAAATGAAGCAGAAGTGCAGACCTTTGTGCCCGTCCAGCAGAGGTGAGGGCCAGAGCAGACATTCGAACTCGGATCCCCGGTCTCTGCCTTGTCATTTGGGGCTGCAAATACTTCCTCGGGATAACAAGCTGGACGGACGCGTCTCTGCTCGTCACACACTCAGAGCACCAGACCTGATCTTTGGGGAGCTTTGGGGAGCGGCCAGCCCAGGTCTAGATTTCACCCGCGTCCGGGCTATCTCAGGCCTCCCGTGAAAGGGTGGAGGGACAAGGCTCTCCTCGGGCGGGCGGGAGGGATTCTCCTTCACCGGAAGAGCTACAGATCAATAAGCTGTTTTTTTTTTTTCCTCCACCTCCATCCCACCCACAGGGTGATCCTCTGGGTTACCTGCTCGAGTAGGTGATCCTCAGGCTGCAAAAACGCTCTGCTCTTGGGCAGCTCTCGGCGGAGAGGAGCCACGGACAGGCTCGGTCAGGAAAAGGAGCAAAAGACAAGCTGGGGGCAGAGGGGGTGTCCCTGGGCTCCTGAGTCCCTCAGCTCCCCCCACCCAGGACACTAGTTTCTTATCTGATACAACCCACCTGGGTCATGTACCTCCTTGAGACGCAAAAGCAGCCAATGCAGGAAGACCCCAGGGACACATGGCAGGAGGCAGGAGGCCTCGGGGAGAGCCTTGGTGGGGTGCAGCTCCTGGGTCTGACAGGGACCCTCAGCCGGAAGGACGCTGTTATCCCAGAGCAGAAGCAAAAGGTCCCACTTCACAGCGGGAGGAGCAACCCAGGCGCGGGGTTCCACTGGAAGGATGCGGGATTCCACTGGAAGCCACCCCAGTTCCCGCTAGGGACACCTCAGCCCATCTTTCTCATGACAGGACCCTCCTACCCAGACCCCCAAACATCCACCAAACAATCCAAAGGCTAAAGATGCCAATTTTCCATCCCTAAGTCACAGAACCCCACAACTCTCATGCTCTGGGTTCTGGGTTCGTGTACCGCACACTAGCTGGAGCTCACAGTGGCCGTGAACGAACGGTCATGATCGGGCCAGAACTTCCAGGGACAGTTCCCAGCCTGGCAGAGACTTGGAGTCAATCCACCAAGAGAGACTGTGGGGTTGAGCAGGTTTGAGTCTCCGAACTTTTCAAGACGGGGAGCTGGGAAGAGCTGAACATGCCGCCTAGTTCAGAACACCCAGAAGGCCTCGGCACACCGGGAACACCACCGCACACAGGGAACACCACCGCACACAGGGAACACCACCGCACACAGGGAACACCACCGCACACAGGGAACACCACCGCACACAGGGAACACCACCGCACACAGGGAACACCACCGCACACAGCCACAGCTCTGAGGAAGACAACGCCAGCTGGGGAAGCAATTCCTCCAAACGAAACCCACGAGGTCACGGCCACTTGGCTGTGACATTCCTGAATTCTGTGGCCGTTCACTCCTCTGACATGGCTTTGACATGACGACCTGAACAATTCCCCGAGGGGATTTCTTAGCTTCCTGGGATTTTAAATCTTAAAGGGAGAGGAGGGAGCAGGGATCTCCCAGGCACTGCAGCTTGCGACTAAGGGGACTCATGAAATTCGGTTTTGCCCAGGAATACTTGTTCCACATCCAAGCTATGCACAGAAGGCACAGAAATCCCCACACCCACGGGATCTGGAAGCAGCAGAACAGCACTCACCGCGGCCCACCACAGAGATCTGTCCTCCTCTGACCTCTCTTGTGACTCAACAACTCCTCTGAACCCAGCAGAGCAGGCCTGAGGTCAGAACCTGGCCTCTCTCTCCATCAGGGCAGTGACCACACAGGGTGCCACTTCCAAGAATAACACTCTTGCCATCCTGGAAGTTCCCCAACACTGAAAGGACCCCCGCTGTGTCCTCCTGAGCACTGCACCCCAGACTGTTTCTCCTAGTGAGTCTGAGTCTCTCTCTGGGGTCCCGACTCCTGATCCATCCAAACCACTCGAGATTTCCCAGCCTGCCTTGAGATGAACGTGGCACCCGGCACTGGCTTCTCCCACTGGGGGTGCCCGCAGGCAGCCTGGTGTGGGACCCTTCTCGGGACCATCAGTGACCCCTGCAAAGAAGCAGGGCTGAGGGGCAGTCATGGGTTGCCCTGGACCAGTCCTAAGGTCACATCCGGTTTCAGCTGCTTCCTGGAGAATGCAGGAAGCTTTCCCGTCAGTGCCAGTGTGTCCATCCATAAATGGAGATACTCGTGGGGGCATCTTGGCCATAGGTAGAAGTGAGAGGCCACCAGTCAGTAACCGAGGGGACATCTGTTAGTGATTCTATTAGACCCCACGGAGTTGGCTTATCCCCCTTCTGAAGATCTGAGCACTGGAATCTCCTGCACCCAGGGAGGTGGGGTGGAGGCACAAAGCAGTTACTAGGGCGAGTAGGTTCTGGGTCTTGTCCCCCAAGGATGGCCTTGTATCGTGTACACACAAACATACACACACACACACACACACACACACACACACACCCTTTTCAATTAGAAGCAGAACAAAAGGAAAGTCTGAACAGAAATGCCCAAGTTCCAAATTAACTGTTACACGTCCCTCCCCGGTGAGCAGCCCGCAGCCCTCTCAGAGACTGGTTTTGGGGACACGCAACTCTTTGGATAGTCATGCCAGCAAGACGAAGACCATCCCGGCTCTCTATGGTGGCACCCATCATAAATATGACAAGAGACACGGACACGTGCCTGTGGGAACATTGTGAGTTTTCTAGTAGCTGCATTTGAAAAATGAAAAGGAGCCCAGGGCACGCGGGGGTCTGAGGTCCAAACCGGGAAACAATGTGGGTCCCTGGGCACTGCCAGAAAGCAACCCATCAGCACCAAGTGAGGAGGCGGCCCTGCGCACGGTTAGGTACGGCCCAAAACCCCTCAGAAAGAAGATCAAAACGAAGCGGGAGTTATTTGGTTTTCATTGGCCCGATCTATGGACAACAGTATTGTTCCAGTGTAACAGCTGCATCAGCTACTGCTCTGGGGACAGAGACCATCAGGTGCCAATTCATGCCTTTTTGGTCAGAGTTTCAGTTCTGGAATCCACCAAGACTCCCAAATGCAGATTTTCAGCATCTTATCGATCTCTCCCTCCATGGAAAGAGAGAGATGCGGCCTTGGGTCAGCTCTGAAATCAGAGGTTCCCGGTGCCCCAGACTGGGAGTAGTAGCTGCATGAGAGGCAAGAGTTTCCGCTTTGCTATTTGAATGTGGGTGCCCTGGGTCCTTGTATTACTGTGCGGGGGGTGGGGGGAGGCCTGGAAGACTTCAAGGAAGCCCGAAGTCCCAGCCTGTGTGGAGTGAGCTGTCTGGAGGAACACGGGGCCAGGACGCAAGTGACAGCTGATTGACAGGGCTGTCTCACTTTTTCAGGCTTGATTCAAAATTCTCAGTTCCAACGGAACCTCATAAGGCATATCACATTTTATTAATTGAGTCACCGAAGCCTCAAGGAGAGCTCTCTCAATTCGAAATGGGATCAATAGCGATTCATTAAGGATTGACTCAGCAGACACCCCAAATTAGAGAAGGGTAGCAACCACGTCTACTCAAGTTGGGTCAACTTGCGTTACCTGCAGTCTCTTGGAGGGATGGTGTGGGGGCCACTTGGTGTGAGTTGTGAGAGCAAACAAATCTCTCTTGGGTCCTAACGTGGCACCATATGGCCCATTTCTAAGCTAATTCATAACCTAAGAGATAAGACAAGATTTACTAGGGAATGGGGAGACTGACAATGGGTATACCCATTAAGATATTCACTGTAGCACTGTAGCACTGTCATCCCATTGTTCATCGATTTGCTCGAGCAGGCACCAGTAACATCTCCATTGTGAGACTTGTTGTTACTGTTTCTGACATATCAAATACACCACGGGTAGCTTGCCGGGCTCTGCAGTGTGGGCAAGATACTCTCGGTAGCTTGCCGGGCATTCCGAGAGGGATGGAGGAATTGAACCTGGGTCAGCTGCATGCGAGGCAAACGCCCTACCTGCTGTGCTATCGATATTAATGTGCATATCAATTAATCTGGATTTGGGGCCATACCCAATAGCACTCAGAGCTTATTTCTGTCTAACCTAGGGATCACTCCAGGGGACCGTATGTGGTGCCGTGGATAAATCCTGGGTTGGCCGTGTGCAAGGCGAACACCTTACCTGTTGCATTAACTTTCCAGCTTTGTAACACTTTAAAGAAACTTACTTATTTTAGGGAGCATGGGAGCCATATCAAGGTGTGCTTTGGGGTCACTCCTGGCCATGTGGGGAGAACCGTACGCAGTGCCAAGGGTCAACAGGTGTGGACTACGCACAAGGAAAGCGACTTACCCCTGTACTTTCTCTCCCCCACCATTTTCCTGTGAGCATTTTTTCCCCTTTTGTTTAGCGTTTTGTTTCTGGCTGTGCTCAGGGTTTACTCTTGGCTCTTCCCTCGGGGATCACTCCTGCTGGTGCTCAGGGGACCACTGCAGTGCCAGGGATGGAGCCCGGGGTCAGCCGCGTGCCAGGCCTTATCCTGTTGACATTTTAAACCAACACCCCTTCCCACTCCACCCTTGGATGGCAGACTCCATCCTTCTAAGGTTCTGAAATGGCTGTGACATTCATGTCCCACAGAACGGGCATCCACAGCGTGCAACGCCCGACTCTAGTCTTGGGCTTGCCCCTCCCCGCGCCCCCCCCCCCCCCCGCCTCACAGGAGAGACTGAGGTGAGCGAGGCCAGGAATGGAGCAGGGCAGAGAGCAGGGCCAATATCAGAGAGGCTGATAAAAATGGGCCCAGCTGGCACTTCCCACTATCAATTGAGACTCTCTTGGACCGCTGGGGTGAGGCTTAAGCCAATGTTCTTACTGGTGCCGCTGGGCTCCCAGTGGGCCCTCAGGATATCCCAAGGGCCCAAGGGCAAGTGAAAAGTCACATCAAACAGGGGTGACACAGCACACGTTTCGAGGGACCGACTAGTAGGACAAAGGGGCCACAGGAAGAAAACAAGGTAGGAAGGGGGGCACAGGCAGGAGAAGGCTGAGAAACACTGGTTTGGGCCACTGGAAATGTGGGGGCTGACTTGATCGGGGAAGCCGCCTTGGAGTTTCAGGGGCCCTGCCTGGCGGAACAGAGAGATTTTCCCCCTTTCTCTGTCCTTGCCAAGGGCATTCTTCCATGCCTAGAGGGTGAGTGGATGGGACGTCCTGGCAAGTGACTTCCTGTGTCCTTCCCCAGAGATGTGAAGGCGTTGGGTATCAAATGTACGTCTACGTGTCAGGCTCAGCTCCACTCCTGGAGATCATGGCCTACGCAATTGCACATGGATGAGCTGCACGGTCCTCTCTCTCTTTGCTAAAATCAACACATTGTCAAGGTCCCCTCGTCCTTGTTCTAAGTCATTGGTTAGACTTAAAAGCAAAAGGAAAGAAAGAAAAGGAAGGGGGGGGGAACCCAAACAAAACAACCATGATTAGTTAAGGCATCACCTATCTCAACATTTGACTGAGTGATCCTATGCTAATGAAAGCCCGAATGTAACCCTTCTAAACCACACGGAAGCCAAAGGACAGGCGTGACTCTGAATGACACATCCGAGCATGCAACTGTGCAGTTTCCCTTTGCCAGTGTCTTCATTTCAAAAAACAGAAGCATCTGTCTCAGTTCTGTGTCTTTTCATGTGTTTGAAAGGAAACGGGGGATCTTTACTGAATAGAAGCAGGATCCCCTTTCTAGGAGACAGAGATCATTGCACCCCCTCATGCCTCTAGCTTGATAAGGCCAATCTTTCAGGGCCTAGAATACAGAGCAGTCATCTCAGAAATATCCCGAATCATTCTCATATAAATTTGAGTGAATCCCAGACATTAACGCATGAAAAAACACAGAAGCAACCCATTGGGGGGGAGGGGCTCCCTCATCTTTCCCCGTTTACTTTAACACAGGAACACTGGGCATTTCATCAGACTTTACGGTGGCTTCATTCTAATGGTTCTACTTTTCCGGATCAGGTATTATTATTCAAACTGGAAATAAACTATATCCAAGTTAGCCAAACACCTAATGTTTTTCGAGACAGCGGTGACTATGGGCTTTAGCTCAACTCCAAAGATAAACAGCCTTCGGTTTGGTTTTTCATTTTTAACTCAACTTTCTACCAGGGACCAACTGCAGCATGTGAAGGGGTTAAAAAAAAAAAAAAAAAGAAAGAAAGAAAGAAAAAAAAAAACGAAAATTGAGTTTTGGGTGGGTGCATCAAGAAGTAGCAATGTTTGTTACCTGCAGAGGTGTTACAAGAAATTTCATCTGCTGCAACGAAGACGAACTGATTTCTGGAAGAGAAGATAAAATTCACAATACTGCTCGCTCAGGGAGGGCTTGTGCTGCGGCCGATTGGCTGAATGTATTCAGAGGAGGGGAGGGAAGGGCATTGCGTGTGGATGGAGGTTGCGAGGAAATGTGTTGATATATCTCAGACTTAGAAGGCTTCGAGATCATGAGACAGGCATGCGGGACCCTTTTCCACACAATCATGGCAATGTCAGAGTATGGACCGTGTACAAGCTGTGGCACCCGGGTAGGATCACGATGTGTGACCGACATGTCATGCCAGGAGACAGTGCTCAGACAGGGAGGGTATGTTCAGACTGTGCTGAGACAGGCGTCTCTGCTAGGTAGGGAGATTTCCTTCTTAAACACAGAGAGGCAAAAGAATACACCACCACTATCTAGGGGAAATCATATAATTCCCAACTCTCTTATTAGAGTACAGTAGAAAAAATATATTTTTTCTAAAGGAAAGGGGAAAAAAAGTCATTTCAGAAGAGAATGTTCCATAGGGTCTGGAGATGGTTCTTCATTTCCTTACCACGCTAAGCTGGCTACCTGAAGTCATAAGAGAACTGGCCGATTGAAATCAGCATGGTCTTGCCAAATTGCATTTCAGGATGCAGTATGAAAAAAGAAAATAAAAATGGAAAATGCTGTATTGACTTCGACTGTGTAAATCCAGGAAGATGATAAAACTCCCTCAAGATGTTTCCAGCGGGAGCGTGTTCTCCATGTCCGTTTCTACCCGTTAAAAGACAATGTGTTGTTATCTGGAGTTGCAGCTTATTTCTCCCCACCTGAGAAACGTTGGGGTCAGGGGGCTCCTAGGGTCTTGAACACAGATGCTGCCTCTCTATACTGTGAGTTGTGGAGAACTAAGACAAAAGCGCATTTTTGGTCTCAGTTTGCGTGTCCGAATGATTTCACGCTTCAAGATACAGCCAGTGACTTAGCACTTCTTGCAACCTCTCAAAGTTGTACCGAGGTACTCCCTGGAAGGCAACTGGAGCTAGCTACCCTCTGGAAATTCACGCTAATTTAACCCAGAGTTGAAAAGTGCAAGTTCTTCCTACACCAGTGACAAGCCAAACACAATGACTCATATCCTGAGTCTTCTGTTTCTCTCCCTGAAAACAGAAGTCAAGGCTAATCTCCTTTACCCCACCGGATCTCCTCCAGCAAGTGAAGGGCTCTGGGTAGGGGCGGTCTCCGTGCCATGAACAAGATGACCCGAGTCCTCAAAACCTGACTTCAGATCTGCAGGATTGGAGGAGCAGGGCAATGAACATTCCTGGAAGTGACGAGGTCTGGACTTACTCATGGATCCTAAGACACAGACACTTCCAATGACTGGTATGACCTTTCCTAGTGGTTCAAACAAGCGCTGGGAAGGAAGGACATCCTACACTCACAAGGAAAACTCTGAGTGACCAAGGAAGGGCAGCTGCCTTGCCCAGAGTCAATCTCTTTGGAGTGGGCATTCCCTTATTTGGGGGTGTCTCCTCAGGGAGTGTCTTCAATTCCTATCCCATCCCTTCCTTTTCCGAAGGAACCCTCCAGCCTGCTGGGAATAAGGAAAAGTGCCGGGGGGGGGTGGCAATTCAGACTGAAGGAGCGTGGGGACAAAGTGAAGGGGGATATGTCACAGAGCAACTTCCAAACATGGCTACCGAGAGCTGAGCCCCTTCAACTGTTCCCGGAATGTTAAAAAGCAAATGGCCACCCTTTGTGGAACTTTCTTTGGGAACTGCTAGCATCACTAAGATAAAAAAAAAAATGCTGCCTTCCTCCATAGCCTGCCTTCATTATTAAGTTAGATATGTTGAAAAAACATTTTTTTTCTTAGTTTTTGGGCCACTCCCAGCTATACTCAGGAGTTCCTCTTGGTGGCGCTCAAGTGACCCAGCGGGACGCCAGGGATCCAACCCGGGTCAGCCACGTGCAAGGCAAGCGCCCTGCGCACAGTGCTCTCTCTCCAGCCCCATATCTTGAGTTGTCAGTGGAGGGGATTCTGCTCAGAGGGGCTCCTTTGCCTCTGAGTACCCATCTTTTAGGGAGATCAGGCTACTCTGACTCCCCCAAACACATCTAGAGCAAAGCACAGAGCTTTCACCTAGCACGGCAGGCTGGAGAACATGCTATGTGTTCTGTGGCAAAGTGCAAAAGAATTATGAGGGGGGAAAATCGTCTAAAAAACAGTAGCCATTTAGCTTGACCACCTCTGCATATTCTTATTTGATTTTTTTTGGGGGGGAGGAAGGGAGATTGGGCCACACTCAGTGGTGTTCAGGGCTGACACCTGACTGTGCTCAGGGATCACTCCTGGTAGGGCTGGACAGTCCACCTGGGGTGCGGGGATGGAACCCAGGTCAGCCAGATGCACGGAACGAGCACCCCGCCTGCGATACTATCTCTCGGCCTTGAGTACTTCTGCATCCACACCAGCAAGCCCTCTGTATCCAGGAAAACGAGCCCCACATCTCAGACAAGTCTCTGTATTCATTCTAGACTAAACCTGTGTGATCACACCCCACTCCACCCCACCCCGAAACTACCTTTGATCAGCTGAAGATTACCTGCCACCAGCCAACAGGACGTGCCTACCACACAGTAGCTGAGTGAGGGGAACCCGCCCACCGGCAGGGAGCAGGTGCTGTGGTATTATCTCCTGGACCATGTTACATCATTATTACCCACGGTTCTGGGCCTCACTGGAGTATTGTAGATGGTCCCTAAGTGGTAGGGCCCTTGTTGTGAAATCACTGTGAGATCTGACCCACACAACCCAAAGGGTCAGAGGGAGCAGTGAAGTGGCGAGGTGGTGTGCTATCTCCTACAAGTTCCAGAAAAATCAAACCCACCAGAGAACTGCAGTGTGCTCTACACCAGAGTTCTACGGCTGCCAGCCCCGGGGACCAATGCAGGTCCTTAGGGGTAATGAAAAAAAAAGGTTGATGACAACTGTCCTGGCTTGTGGGGTCATCTCCCAAGCTGGGAAATAAATGGGCAGTAGGGCCTTTTCCCCTTAGCCAACCCTTGCCTGCTCTTCGCCCTCACACCCAGCTAAGAGTGTAAAACTCCAAGGTAACTGCACTTGATTTCCAGCTAACTGGCTTGTTCACAGGTTGTAGACGATACATGAGTCTGGTTGAGTACTTGGCAACCCAGGGTGCACACAGCAAATACCTGGTGTGTTTCTAACACTCCTCGTGACCAGCTGACCTCCAAGACCAACCCAGGACAGTCTTTGGAAAGGGTTCCTATAGATTCCCGGTGATGCAAAGCCAGAGTCACGGCTTATCCCACTGACTGCTTCTCACCATGACTGTTCCAGAGGGGGAGGCCAAGGGCTCAACTCCTGCGACCTCAGGCTTCCAGCGTCTCGGCAGGAAAGAAGGAGTTGAGAAATGCTGGAGGGATTTCTATTCTATTGTCTGTCTCGCGCTGAGCGTCTACGGGTTTGGCACAGACGGGGAAGAAGGTGGATTCACAGGATCTTGTGCTCAACCGTAACACTGAGGTCCAGGATCACCAAGCTCTGCCCGCTGACCCCGGGCACCTTGCACCTGCTCCATCAGCTTCACTCTTGCCCGCGGGTAGGCCTAATGTTGCTTTTCCAACCTCCTCTGTCAGTGGCTTCTCATTCTCTTCACCCTCCTGGAAGAACTTCTGTTCTCTACCCTTATCTCAAAAATAACCCAGACTTCTTGGAACTCAAGAATGATTTTTTTTTTTTTTAGTCTCCCTACGTTCCAACCAGATGGTGCAGGAGAGAGACCTGATCGTTGGTACATGGAACGAGAACTGGGTCTGAGTGTCAATCAACTCTATGCAACTCAGGACCCAACGCGCCTTCACTTTGGTTCTACCCAGCAGGGTGCCTGTGGTTCTAAGGGGCAGGCCCTCTTGGGAGGAGGGAACCATGGTTCTAGATTATTCTGGCCAGGGGGAAATCCACAAGCTAATTGTCACATTCATCTCGAAGCCCACCCTTTTAAGGAAGAATGTTTAGCATGGGGAGGCTGGCTGAGAGGAGGGAAATGCTTAATACCTGGGAACAACATGGCCCCAACGTGAATAACTAAGCCCCACAATGACAAAGCCCCTCATATTTGTTTTAATGCTGTAATCCATCATGGGGTTGCCAAGTGCTGTCTCCTTGTGCTCATTCACTTACTATCCCTACAGCCCTTTGGAGATGAGCAACCCGAAGCGAAAAAGGGGGAACACCACCAAGCTGAACCGGGGAGAGAGACGAGGGAGAGAGTCAAACCCAACGCCAGGAGGCTGGCTCAGGACCCAACGTGCCTTCAGCTTTGGTCCTACCCAGTAGGATGCACGAAGCAGGGGGGGGGGGTGAGGTCTCTGGAAGAACTCCCCAACCTAGTCTGGAGTCTTCAGCTTCTCTAAGACTTAATTCTGTGTCTTCAGCTTCCTGAAGACTAACTGCTGATTAGGGCTCCCCTTGGACGAGGATGCCCTAGAAACCGGAGAGAATGAGGATCTGCTTTAAGGAGAGGCTGACAAACAGCAGGGCTTCCGCCCATTCCTTCGCCTCTGCCGCTGGCATTTATTAGGTCTCTGCTGACGGACCCAGGGCCACGTGCGAGCAGTCTGGGTCGACACTCCTACACTCGGCTCTGCTGTGTTACGGGGGGCGGGGGGTGAATCACATCCTTACGTTCCATGTTTCTTTTTGTCTTTCTGGGTCACACCTGGTGGTGCTCAGGGCTGATTTCTGACTCTGTGCTCAGAGATACTCCTAGGGCTCAGAGACCCTATGGGGATCGAACCTGGGTCAGCGGCAAGCAAACCACGTGACCTACCCTCTGAGCTATCTCTCTGAGCTATTTATTAAGAAAGAAAAAGTATCTCTTGGCAATTTTATTTCTTCTAAAAAAAAGGAAAAACACCCAGGTCTGGATTCTAAGAGCCAAATTCATAGTCAGCCAGGATGGCCAGAGGAGGTAAGGGGGGAGGGACGCAGGATAAAAACTCGTGACAGGCACAGTCATATGGGCTTGAACTTTCGCTTCGTTTGGTTTTGCTTTGGGGCCACACCCGGTGGTCTTCAGGGCTGACTCCTAGCTCTGAGCTCAGGGGTCACTCCTGCTGGACTTGGGGAACTCGATGAGATGTAGTGATCAAAGCTAAGTGGGTCACTTGCCTCACCCACTGTACTATCTCTCTACCCCTGGTTTTTAACTTTTGCTCTGCAAGATCTGGGTGGCATCATGCCCTTAGTCTGAGCTGGCACTACTGGAATACAAAACTCAGGCTACCCATCACTCGCTGAGTAAGCAAACTGCTTCCTGTACCTATGCCGTGGATGTGGGGTCTAACGCACACGCACAGGCACACCCTCCTGGGCAGAGCAGTCCCTCCTGAGGATTCCCTGCTGCTTTCCTGGTAAGGCACATGGTGAGCCAAGAAGCCCAAAAGGGCAGCTGGGACAAGGGCAACGTTATTCTGAAGCACTGGGCACTGGCCCCCTCGGCACAGGGATTCTGAATGTAGCCTGCCCGTGACAAGGATGGAAGGTTATTTTTAATTAGAGTGAAAAGCGCCCTTGTCCCCAGTCACCGAAGTCTGAATCTCTGAGTGGGTGTCACTCCAGGATATTCCAAAGCCACTCAGGAGACTCAGAGGTACACTGAGGCTCCGCGTCTGTTGGGGCGAGGCTTGGTCTGCAAGGAGATCCCCCTCCCCACCCTATTTCTGGGGGAAACAGACACGCCCTCCGGGCGTGCCGTCAGACTGCGCCAGTATCGAGCGCAGCGTGTCCAACGATTGGTATCTTCACCAGCGCTGACCTTGATAGTGGATCAGGGCCCCCGTGTCTGATCAATGCATGGCTTCTAATTAGTCGCGTTTATCACTCTGCCTCCGGAAGGCTCTCTCTAAACGAGTGGCGTTCCGAGTGGAAGTGCTCACCCCTCAGGCGCTCTTGTCACTCACCCGGAAAAGAGTCAGAGGCACCACATGGGGGGCTCTGAATCATTCGACAGAGCGGGCAGGACTTGGGGGCAGCACTTAAGATTCTGATGGCCAGGGGTTGGGGGGCCCGGAGCCACAGCACAGCGGGGAGGGCATGTGTCTTGCATGTGACCCTCCTGGGTTCGAGCCCTAACATCCCATAGGGTCCCTGGAGCACTGCCGGGGAGTAATTCCTGAGTGTAGAGCTGGGAGTAATTCCTGAGCATTGCTGGGTGTGGCCCAAAAGCAAAAAAAGGGGGGCGGAGGGGGGAACCAGCCCCCTGCAGGGGAAGCCTGAGCCTGAGGCCTGCAGGTCCCAGACTCAATCAGGCCGGGCGGAGGAATGCTCATCTTAAGTGGACATTGCAGTTGCATTTTTATTTCTATTTTAGCGGTGAATTGCCAGCTAGATTGTCGAGGGAGGTGGGATCTAAACCAGCAAGCAACCGAGATGGGTTGCTAAGGAACCCTCTGAGAGGCGGCCCCCACTCTGAAGGGGACGAGCGTGGAACAGGGGTGCACCACTACCTCCACACGCTCCCAGGTCTCCACGAGAAAGGACAGCTGTGGCGTTGCAGGGCGGGCACCTTGACTCCCTCCACCCCCCCCCCTTAGTCCTCTGGGTTTTAACTGCCCGATCAAGATCTTCACAGTCCATCTGGGGGTGCTGGGGATATTTGCTTCCATTTTTTTCTTTCGACAACATTTAAGCACCACCCCAGTTTCTGAGTTCACTGTTCCCCTGTGTCAGATAAGCTGATCACTGGATCACTGTCATCCAGCTGCTCATCGATTTGCTCGAGCGGGCACCAGTAACGTCTCCACTGCAAGACTTGTTGTGACTGTTTTTGGCATATCACATACGCCCCGGGGAGCTTGCCAGGCTCTGCCGTGTGGGGGTAAGCTGATACCCCAGAAAATAAAAATCACTCCCCCTGTCTCCCTTTCAGCCTCCTCGCTTGGGAGTGAGTGAACACAGCCCCCTGGTGTATATGCAGAGCTCGGGAACTGCACACATGCACGGTGGATACTGGGCGTGAGCTGGGCAGGCCGATGCAGGCTTTGCCCCCTGGTCTGTGGTGTGTGGACTCAGGACGGGGCCGGGCCCTGCCCTGCCCTCCCAGAGGACAGGCCTAGGTGATGGGAGACCCTGGAATGAGCCTTTCAAAGTTACAGTCATTTGAAACTTACCAGCTGACCTCATTTATTCCGGGACCTACAGAATGTTCTGCGAACGGCAGGAGCAAATAATGACCCAGAATGGATGATGGACACAACTCTCAGGTCAGGGTCATTTGTGCCACTGCTGCTTAATGACTTTCAAGGGCTGGGCAAGCTCCAAGGAAACAAACTTTTGCATGACAAAGAAAGAAAGGGAGGGAGGAGGAGCAAGGAGGGAGGTGGAAAGGCAGGACAGGGCCAGGGAAGGAAGGAAGGAAGGAAGGAAGGAAGGAAGGAAGGAAGGAAGGAAGGAAGGAAGGAAGGGAGGGAGGGAGGGAGGGAGGGAGGGAGGGAGGGAGGGAGGGAGGGAGGGAGGGAGGGAGGGAGGGAGGGAGGGAGGGAAGGAAAGCACAGACTGTGCCCGTGAGTCTGTTAGACACAGACAGGGATGTAAAATTGAGCTGTCTTTGTCATGTAATTACCTTTGATTCTTTTCTATTGCCTCTAATAAATTAACTGCAGCAACATATTAACAAACAAAAATCTCATCATTCAAAGGAAACTCTGCCAGGTCAAATGCAAGAATGATCATAAGAATAGAGAGTAAAGAAGGGCTGCCTCCTCCCCCTCAGGCCACCTGGATTTTGCTAGGCCCATGGAGGGGAGAGTCAAAGGCACAGGTAATGAGAGGGGCAGGGAGGTCGGGTGGGCTGGCCACAGGAGTGGGGGGCAGGGGGCCTTGGAGGGCGGAGAGACAGCACAGAAAAATCCCAGGCCCACCTTTTAGCTATGATATACAAAATAAGCATGCTGGTGGAAAGGTCTAGAAACTTTGTCACCCTCAGGGTTCTGTTGACCCATTTTGGATTTCTCACACATTACAACTGAAAAAGGTCAGTTCTGGCACATCTGGTCTAATTTTTTTAAAAGACTCTAAGCAGAGCCATCAGAGGTGGCTCCTGGCTGCCATCTTTCCCGAGACGTTGGGGGGGGTGTGGCCCCTGTGAGTGGCCCCTGCAGCTGGCCCATGGGTAGGGGACGACCCACCTCTACTCCCCACTTCCTCTGAGGGTTTTCTTTACACCCAGTCTATTTGGTCCTACTGACAAATAAAAATTACATGCCATTAGGTGTATACTCATGGTTTTTAAAAGGGATATAAAGGTACAATTTTTCTATTATGTATATTCTTTGACTCAAGGTTTGGTAACTGGATGACCACAGTCAAGCTAATTAACTCATCTGTCATCACTCATGGTTTTGTGTGTGTGTGTATGTGTGTGCGTGTGTATACAAAAAAGATTTAGATTCTGCTCTCTTGGCAAGTTTCGGGATGACTTGTTTGCATGTATATGTAAGGTGAAAACAAAATAAATCAGAAAATTATTCTAGATCAGAAAGCCTGGCAAATTTCAGGATGACATGTCTGCATGTATATGTAAGGCGGAAACAAAATAAATCAGAAAATTATTCTAGATCAGAAAGCCTGGCAAATTTCAGGATGACCTGTCTGCATGTATATGTAAGGCGGAAACAAAATAAATCAGAAAATTATTCTAGATCAGAAAGCCTGGCAAATTTCAGGATGACCTGTCTGCATCTATGTGTAAGGTGGAAACAAAATAAATCAGAAATTTATTCTAGATCAGAAAGCCTGGCAAATTTCAGGATGACTTGTTTGCATGTGTGTGTAAGGTGGAAACAAAATCAATCAGAAAATCATTCTAGATCAGAAAACCTGACTTCACAGAAAATCGCTTATTCTTTGGCTCAAGAACAAAACAACATACCTCCACACTTTAGTGGTGCTAATAATAATAATAATACTCTTTGGAGAGTTGTTCATGCGGATTGGCCAGGGCTTTCTGTTTGCTTGGGGCTCATTCCCACCCCACACTAAAGTGTCAGGGGCTCCTCAAGCTGACCCCACTTTGCTGCTGAAGCAGTCGAAATCAAATTGGTCCATGAGCTGGGCCCTACTGGGGCTCATGCATGATGCAACTGGGCCGAGTTTCAGACTTGGGGCTGAATCTAAATACTGACCTCATCTAGAGATGGATGGCAAAGTCTTGCAATCACATGCCTTCAGCACACAGGTACAGCAAACCTACATGACCCCACTTCACGTCCCGAGCAAGCTCACTTGGGAACCTGGGCTAGCCGTGAGCCAGGAACAGCTCCCCAGCAAGGTGGTGAAGAGGGCGATAACCTCCAGACTCCCACAATCAAGAGGACCGAATTTGCTTACTCCTGCCTACCTCAGACTCGGGGCTTCCCAGTCTGCACTAAAAATACCCGTCAATCAAGGACTGAGTTATTGGTAACTCAGCCTTGGGCATTTTCATCACTTCTTACGTTACCCCTTGGGTCTTCATCTCTTTCCCATCTAGCAGATGAGAAAATAGGGGGTCCATGAAGTGGTGAGCCAAACACACAGGACCTGTCCAGGGGATGTGTGCTGTGAAGGTGAATTCTCCATGCAACGCAGGAACACAGACTCCCTTCCTGTAGGAAAGGATTACTGTGGTCCTCGGCCTGATGGGAGGGAGGGAGGGGGAGAAACTGGGAGGCAGGCCCAGCTATTGTCATCTCTTACTCAACCCCTGAGAAAGGGTGAGGAGAGAGAAGATGGTGACAATACAATAGTTGACACAGATTCTCTCACATCCCGTGAAGGTGTGATGGGGAACCCAGGGAGCTCTTCTTTACGGATGACTGAAGCGCAGAATTGGTAGGGGTGGGTAGGGTAGAAACTTGCCCCCCTGGGCTGGGGTTTCTCCAGCTTCACACTAGATTCCCAGAGGTCCTCCAAGTGTGAGCTCTGATTTCAGTCAGGGGTGGGTGGGGGCTGACCCTCTCCATTTCTCACGAGCTTCCGGGTAGGCTGACTGGGTCACCTGGGCTCCAAACTCCAAGGCAAGGTTCTGGAAACGCCCAGAATTAATTATCCACTCACCTCCAAAGTTTCCCAACCAAGCTAGGTCCTCGCTTTCTTTCTGTGGCTAGTTGGTCTGGATTTCATTTGCGTGTGGGAGGGAGAAGGGAAACGGGAGGTCACGGAAGGGGAGCTAAGAAACGATGCTCTGGGAAGCCAAGGTGCTTCGGATCACGAGCCCAGGGGAGGGAACACTGTCTAGGAGAGAGGCATCAAAGCACCTTCATCCAAAGGATGAATCAAGGGAAGGGGCTTGATGGGGTGTCGACTCTATCTGGAGACCCACCCAGCAGAGCGTACCAAGAATTGGGAAGCAAGGACAGATCCCCCCTTACTGCCTCCTTGGAGAAGAGTCCATCCTGCACCTACCTACCGCCAGGGCCCCCACTTTCCTGTCTCGTGTGTTGATTAACGAAAAAAATGTGTCATGGCTTTGTGCGAAATCTGCTTCCGGAACAATCCATCTTTGTGGTCCTCCCAGGGGTGCAAGGGTGAGGAGACATTCGTTCCCACCCCAGGGCTATTCTCACCATGCGGAGACCAGGCAGAGGCTGGGCCTAGGCTAAGAACCCCTTCTTCTCTGCCACAACCCTGCCTTCCGTGCGGGGAGACCTGGATCTGTCTTGGGGTGCCCACTAGGGGCCCCGGGAATGTGTGAGTTCTCATCAGGGGTTTCTGATTCACCTCTGGAAAATATCCAGCATCTCAACCCTTCACAGCCGAAGGATCCGGAGGGGCCTACTTACAAGATAGACTTTATTTGCTTTCTTGGTGGCCGATCAAGCCAATGGCCTGCAACCTGGGAAGTATGTAATTATGCCCTGACATGGCCAGACGAGTTGTTACATCTTGTCTCATCACTGGCAAAAGCATCTACCCACACGGCCGTGACAGCTACGGTCCACTGAGGCTGCACGTCCCCTTAATCTCTCCCTAACTCCTGTTGGTCCAGACTGTTGACTATTAAAGGCTTCGTGCTTTTCCCTTTTCTTTTTTTTTACTGCTTCAATTACACATCCATCCAAGAAGGCATCATCGCTGTTAAGAAGCCATTATAGATTATGAACCAAAGGCAATTAGTTCCTGAAGGAAAAAAAAAACAACACTTGCACACATTTTCCTTTTGTGCGTGTGCACATCTTTAAATTTAAAAAGTGGAATAAACTGAGACAGACACCTGTCAGTTACTGCCATACCATTTGTGAGCACTGAGTTTTGTGTCCACGAACACAGTTCTCAAAAAAAAAAAGAAAGAAAAAGAAAAGAAAATCTTCCTGCTTCTACTATCAAGAGGGAACCTTTCTCTCCTTCACTCCATTATTTAAGAACTTTCTCAACCATTTTTTTTCCTTTTTGGGAAAAGGAACTCCTGTGCATCACACCCGGTGATGCACAGGAGTTACTCCTGGCTCTGCACTTAGGAATCCCTCCTGGCAGTGCTCAGGGGACCATATGGGATGCTGGGAATCGAACCCAGGTCGACTCTGTGCAAGGCAAATGCCCTCCCTGGTGTACTATCGCTCCAGCCCCTCTCAATCGTTCTTGAAGGCAATCAGTGTCTAGCTACAGTACCGGGAAAGATACTAGTGCCCTCTTTAAGAAAATTTGACATTCCAAAATTAAAATTTTGGAGGACTAAAAGGGTTATGGAGTTCCCCCAAAAGTTTTTCGATTTAAAAAAAAAAAAACTATTCCTAGAACTTAGAAGATGAAAAAAGGATTTGATCTGAATACACTTAACCCCACTTATTATAAAAATGGAGACTTTACTGGTGCCCGCTCGAGCAAATCGATGAACAACGGGATGACAGTGACAGTGATTATCTTTTCAAGGGTTCCTTTATACCATCCTCCATTGAATGGATTTGGTCACTATTCTTCCTAATAGACTCTTTGGCAGACTCCAGAACTTATTAGAGCAACATCTAATTTGACACCCAGAATCTTAGAGTCGGGGGGAGTTTAAATCATGTAGGGATTGTTGATTTCCTCGAGAGTGAGTTTTGCTCTTGTAGCATACAGCTCCTGTCTGACCACTCCATGGGAACTGATAAGGAGATGGTGTTAGGAATGGGCTGCCATCCAGGGACCCTCTAGTCCCGCTGCTTCCAGGCAACGCCTGAGACTCCCCAAGGACCCCTATGGTAGAACCAAATACCCCTCACAGCCGAGGAGGAGTCGGCAAAGAAATGGCTTGTGCACATGGTACCACTGAGTCCGGTGGACCCGCTGCTGAGGACAGGTGTGCCGGGGGCCTTCCGGCCGAGTTGGACGTTGCCAACCGCCTTCCCACACAGGGTGAGAGGCTGAAACCCACTTCTGGAACTGGGGAGACAGCCTTATGGGCAGCCCTGCAGCCTGTGGGCAGCAGGATCGATGCCAAGGTTGGGAAGCAAAGTTGTGTTTGTGTTTCCTGCCTGCTTGCGCCCGGTGTGACATGTCCAGGAGTTTCAATCAATATGACAAGTTCTGAGATACTCAGAATCTCTTAAACAGTACTTTTCTCTGTTGAGGGGGCGGGGTGGCAGGTTTGGGGCCATACGCAGTGGTGCTCCGGAGATATTTCTGGTTCTATGTTCAAGGAGTCATTCTTGATGGTGCTCAAAGGACCTTGTGTGGTGCTGGGATCGCCACAGGAAAGGCAAGCATCTGGCTTACGTACCATCTCTCGGGCCCTCAGATGAACAGGTATTGGGGTTTTTTTTTGGGGGGGTGGCGGTCACACCTGGCTGTGCTCAGGGCTTATTCTGGGCTCTCTGCTCAGGGATCAGTCCTGGCAGGGCTCAGGGCACCAAATGAGATGCCAGGGATGAGACCCGGGTTCGCCACGGGCAAGGCGAGCTCCTTCCAGATGGACTCTCCCTCGCCCTGGATTGAGCACTTTCACACGAGCACCAACCTCTGTCCTGCCAGGAGAAATGTACGTCCATTGGCTAGATGAGCCTTGTACTGGGACCCTCCCTTGGCAGACCCCTTTCTACTTAGCCCAAAGCCGCTTGGCGTAATTAGCTTCCCTTTCTCTTCTTAAGGGAAACCTAGAAGTATAGAGACAAGAAGCAATCTTCCTTCCTTCCTTCTTTCCTTCCTTCCTTCCTTCCCTCCCTCCCTCTCCCTTCCTTCCTTCCTTCCTTCTTCCTTCCTTCCTTCCTTCCTTCCTTCCTTCCTTCCTTCATTCCTTCCCTCCCTCCCTCTCCCTTCCTTCCTTCCTTCCTTCCTTCCTTCCTTCCTTCCTTCCTTCCTTCCTTCCTTCCTTCCTTCCTTCCTTCCCTCCCTCCCTCCCTCTCCCTTCCTTCCTTCCTTCCTTCCTTCCTTCCTTCCTTCCTTCCTTCCGTCCTTCCTTCCGTCCTTCCTTCCTTCCGTCCTTCCTTCCTTCCTTCCTTCCTTCCTTCCTTCCTTCCTTCCTTCCTTCCTTCCTTCCTTCCTTCCGTCCTTCCTTCCGTCCTTCCTCCCTTCCTTCCTTCCTTCCTTCCTTTCTTCCTTCCTCCTTCCTTCCTCCCTCCCTCCCCTCCCCTCCCCTCCCTCCCTCCCTCCTTCCTTCCTTCCTTCCTTCCTTCCTTCCTTCCTTCCTTCCTTCCTTCCTTCTTTCCTTCCTCCCTCCCTCCCTCCCTCCCTTCCTTCCTTCCCTCTTTCCTTTTCTTTTTTTTTTTGTTTTGTTTTTGGGTCACACCCCGCAATGCCAAGGGGATACTTCTGGCTCTGTACTCAGGAATCCCTCCGGGTGAGCTTGCGGGCGGGGTGCATATGGGATGCTGGGGATCAAACCCCTGTGCAAGGCAAGTGCCTTATCCACTGCACTATCGCTCCAGCCCCACATTTTTAGAGCATATATGCTATAACAAACACATACATAGTTTTCATTCAAGAGCATATTCTAATAAAAATGGAAAAACCAAACTGGACAGAGAGATCCCAGCAAGGCCTTTGAGGCTGTCTCTGCCACATCTGATGACCAACCGACACCACCTCTTTTTTCTTCTCTTTTCCTTCTCTGGGTTTCAAGCCCACCTCTGGTGCTCGGGGCAATTCCCGTGCTCAGGAGTGACCCCTAGTGGTGTCCAGGAGGCGCTGTGCAGCACTGAGAGTAGAACTAGGGTCAACTGCACACAAGGCTCGTGCCACTACCCTGAGCTAAGTCTCCAGTCCTGACAAAGCATCTTTGTCTGACACTGTGGAACTCAGCGCATCTCACTGGGGTGAGGGGCGGGTGCCGAAAGCACTTGAAAAAATGAAAAGAGCAAGAACAGCAAGACTGTTCTGTCACACAGGTTAGAGCTGGGATCCAGATGTTTCCTCCTGCTCACAGCTCCCCGTGTGATGGCAAAGGGAGCACGAGAAAACACTGTACCCTCTGCAAGAGCTCCTCGTGCTCCGAGACCCTCCTAGAAGCCCCCAGGCTCTGCCATCCTCATACTTTGCCCAGCAGGAGTCGACTAGAAGCCACTGAAACGTGCGGCTGACACAGTACAGAGCCTCTAGCATAGAGCTGTTCGCGTGGCTTTGGCAACGAAGAGCATTAAGAGTAACGCTGGGCCCCAAAGGAGAGAGAGAGTAAGGGGGGATGTGCCTGCCACGGGAGAGGGGGGCAGGAAGGGGCGGGGGTGGCAGGAGGGACACTGGGAGCATTGGTGGTGGAGAACAAGCACCGGTGGAGGGATGGGTGCTCGGACACTGATTGAAACGTAATCACGAAAGTTTGTAAGTCTGTAACTGCATTTCACGGTGATTCATTAAAATTAAAAAAAAATGTGAATGAGGAAAAAAAAAGTTGATGGGGGGGGGCGGAAAAAAACAGGAGAGCAGGTAAGGCACTTTGTCTGCATGCAGACCACCTGGGCTCAATCCCGGCGTCCTGAGTAGGGCAGACCCAGGAGTGAGGTCTGAGCACCAGCAGGTGTGGACACTCCCCACGCCCCCAGTAGAACAAAAAGACTGAGTTCCCGAGAGACTAAACTCAAACGGAACAGCGACACTTGCAGCTGCTGCCGTCGTCATCCCCTAAACTAAAGCTACCGTGGCCGGTAGCTTACCGCAGCCTCCCCGAGTCGCCCAGGGGCAGCGGGAAGGGCTGGAGTGAAGGTGGACCGTGGTGGACTCGTCTGAGCACTGCCCAGAGCTTGGGGAAGCAACCCCCAACCTCCTGCACACGGAGGGACCCCGAGCACTGCTGGGTGTGGCTCCTAACCCAAAGTGATGGTGACTGCGGGGGAGAGCAAGCCACAAAACGCCTGTGTCCACTCTGTCCCTGCGTTCTGCGGCTTCTGGCCGGCCAGGGCCTCTCAGCCTGCACGGGGGGGGGGGGGCGGGGGGGGCAAAGGGGCTCTGCACAGACCTGCAGGAAGACCAGGCCCTGAGACCAGGCCCCGCTTGCCTTTGACCCCAAGCCAATGCCCCCCTTGGCAAACTGGGTTCAGGGAGGGCAACGGGGGAAGGAGCAGCGGGGGTCCTGCAGAGTGTGTCCTGGGCTGGGCCTTCTCAGAGCTTGGCGGGTGCTGGGAGCACTGAGTTCCATTCCCAAGCACTGGGCCTCCGAGCACTGTTGGGTGCGGGGCGCTCCCATCAAAAACGGTGCAAGTCCCCCTCTGCGTAGGCCACCGCCCCTCACCACACCTGCGCCCCCAAGGGCAGCTCCCCTTCCTCCTCCCCAGTGGCAGCAAAGAGGGAAACTGGACCCCTGAAGGACGTCATTCTCTAAGGAAGAAAGGGAGGCAAGGAAAGCAAAAGCAAGGAAAGCCTGAAATGGCCCGAGGAAGTGTTTCTGTTTCACGCACGGGGGTGCGGCTGGCCGACACTCTGCCCTGGAACCCAAGCCCAGGAAGCAAAAAGTCTGAAAACAATCAGGAGTCTCTACACTACGGAAGTCACCTCAAGTCTTTTGACTTTTCCAGTTTAAATGTAATTATGGTGGTGGGGCTTCAGCGCTCTTTCTTGCAGTTCTGTTTACGGTCCAATGTTATGGGATGACAGGGAAAGTCCTCTCTCTGCTTCCTCCTTCTCTTCCTCTCTTCTTTTCTTTCCTCTTCCTTCCTCCTTCCTTCCTCCTCCCTTCCTACCCTCCTATCTTCCTTCTCTCCTTTTCTTCTTCCCTCCATCCCTTCCTCCCTCCTTCCTTTCTTCTGCCTCTCACTCTTCCTCTCCCCTCCTCTTCTTTCTCTCCTTCCTTCAGTTCATCTACCTCATTATCCATACACCTATGAATATATTGGATATATCTGTGTATCATCTACCGTTCTAGTCATCCATTTATTCATCTAACTCATCTACAGAGATAAGCATGTTTACGTAAATATTTCTCCCTCTCATTACCGTCTATCTCTATTACATAATTCAAAATAAGAGTAGACCAACTTTCCCCTAGCCCCCAATACATGCCTACTTATCAAGTTTTAAGGAAAACTACTCAATGGTTTTTTTCCTCAGAAATAGAATCTTGAATCATAGGCTATGACTATCAATTTAAAAGATGTTCTAGCATGTATGGAGCTGCAGGAAGCTGTGAATCCTAGACTCCTTGAATGAAGACTTTCTAGAAACTTCCATGAGTCCTTGTGGGAGCCTCAGACACTGCTGTGTGTATTCACCTATGTCTATGAGGATCCACACACGTGCAGCACACATATATGTGTAAAAGTCTGCCTATATACATATGCCCCTATGTCAGACAGGAAGCCAGGTCCCTGAGATAAGGCACTTTGTTGGGTTTTTAGCAAGTTGTGCAACATTCCTCTCTTTCTGTCACGTGTCATATGGCACATACGTGGCCAAAGGGACCGGAAAGCTTCCGAGGCAGAGCCTCACACCAGCAGATGTCTCCCTGTGGCTGGCGGTCTTGCTGCTGCGTCTAGGGGTGCCCATGCGGTGAGGACCACCACTGTGAGTCAGATGCTCCACTATCGGGGGTCCTACGGGATGTGCATATCTATGTGAAAGAGGACGTGTGTCCTGGGGTCCCCCGGGGCCGGCCCTGACTGGCCCGGAACGTGCCTTTCCGCTCTGGCTGGGCAGGGTCTCTGCCTACCGCGGAGGGATGCCCTCATGCCTGATCGTTAGGATGTTTAGCAGGAAAGGATGAGACATGTCCGCCTCTCTGGCAAGACCGCGTTTCCAACAAAGCTATGTACACATCGTATGTATTCCTGCCCCCGCCCCGAAATAAGGGTGGCGTAGTTCGTCAGACAAAACCTTGCACCTTCCCCCCACGCCCCTCCTTACACACACGCCTCCCAGTCTCGCAGCTCAAAGATGCAACCAGGACCAAGGAATGATACACAGAGAAACCAAGAGCCAATCCTGCCCCGCCCCCACCCCCGCCCCGGCCCCAGGCTTCATTCAAGCAAGCCATTCGTCCAGCTAGTGTGATGAGGGACCAGTCGGAGGCAGAAGGTACCAGAGACACATCAGCAACACCGAGAGACATGCAATGACCAGGCGGTATCGGCCCCGCTGCCATGCTTTGATCGGATCAAGCTCAGAAAACAATCTCTGGGGAGAGCTCGGACAGTTGGACGTTCCATCAATCAGAGTGAGATCACAAACAAAGACCGGGGTGTGTGACGGGCCCCGTGCTTACCGAACGGTTCCTAAAGGTTGAGGGAAGATGTTTTGCTGAGTCCCATGGGGAGGGGGGGGACATCCATGAGACTGAAACATAACCTAGTAGGGCCGGGGGTGGGGGGAATCTCAGCCTACACCACAGGGTCTTCCTTTTGGAGGTCAGTGCTTGGAAGCTCTCAGCGTGCTCAGAGATGGTCAGCACGTGGTCATTTAACCAAGAAGATGATGTCCAGGGAGGGGCCAGGTGCCCATCTAGCACCCACAGACAGATCTGAGGCTCTCGGAGTTTGCTGCTTTCCAAAGGTCTCTGGATCTTTCATTTAGTGTGGTCTAATAAAGGCATCACTCTACCCACTGGGGCCATCAAATATCTTTCGCTTTTGAGATATCTGAGGGGGGAAAAATCTCATCCATCGGGGCAACTCTGTAGCGTGTCACCTCTGATCAAACTGGACACCAGTTGAGTTAGACCCAGACATTCTCACCTGCCGCTGCTCTTCCTTCCTAGCTGGGAGGCATTTCTTGGGGGCTAGGAAGGCCTCTGTTGTCTTGTCTATCTCCCAATGAATGGTGGCTCCTGGGATCGGATCAAAATAGGTTCTGCAGCTGCCCTGGTGTTGGAGAGCTCTTTAGCCTAGAGTCCAAGTTCTTGGGGGGAAATTTGACATTTGACCCCGGTGTGCAGCCTAAGGAGGTCTTCCATCCCTTCCGTTGTGTACTAAAGCTCAAAGGAAGCACCGCCTGTTCATAAATACACATCACCAATCACACCAGAGGTATCATGCTTTAAAGATGGCTTTCTGGTCACTCCCCTAGTGCCGCATTGACAGCCATGCATGGCAATTTCACATGGTCAGTGTCTAGCTTATAATCAAGCTAAGTAGGTCTAGCAATCAATTTCCACAGCAACCACCAAGAACCTAAGGTGCACATTTCTTTAATGAACAGCAAAAGGCCAATTACATGGACACAAATATACTTAGTTGGTTTCTTCAACTGAAGCTCTTACGCTCAAGTGGGATTGTAGATTGAGATTTTTCCAATCTAAGAACTAGGGCAGTTTTCCAAGGAGGACACATTGCCAATAAAGAATTGTAACACTATCAAAATTACAGATCTCGTACATCTATTTGCTTATGCGGGACCCCCAAATGCAACAAAACTTTAACTTAATTGTTAGATGGACACACACAAAGATGGCTAGATTCTCAAGGAATTCTATCTAAGGATAGGATTATACATTATTTAGTTTCTCCAAATGTCTAGTATTATGGAAGAAAGCAATTTAAATGATATCTTTGCAATTAACCTTTTTTCAACTCGAGGAGAGGCACAGTTATACTGAGAAGCAAGATAAAAATCCAAAGAAATAAATCCGTTGAAGATTCTCATAATTATAGAGCAGGCCAAAGTTACTACGATGATAATTATAGACAAAGTGGGTGTTGGAGAATTTAGCATCTAGAGATATTTTCATAAAAAATAATTAAGGGTTGGAGCTGAACCTCATCACAACGGACACTTGGCGAACACGTCGCGTGCAGAACTTAATCGCATTAACGCCTTTTCATTTGTAGAATGATCTCAAGTATTTTCAGATTGTCATCATTTTTATTAGCCGTATTGACCTCACCATCTTCCTAATCCAGTGTCAGTCTCTTGAAGAGCGCATCAGCCAGAAAGTCTGCTCTGCATCTCGGCCCCTGGTGGCTGCCTAACTGGGTAATGTACATCTTGAGAACTGTGTCTTCACCACTGTTGGGCTTTTCTGGGGCGAGGGGTCGGGCAGGGTTGGGGGGGGTCTCCCTACAGGCTGGGAAGCCTATCCAGGCGGTTTCTAAGCACACCATCACGAGGCTTGTGGACCACGAGAAAGCAGTTCTCCTGTCCCTCCGCATGCACCATTGATTACAGGTTTTGGTACCCGGAGGGTTGCATAGAGCAGCTCCTTGGGGGCTTCCTGGTCTGCAGGACGCGGCCGCGGGACAGGCGGCTCAAAGGAGGGAACCGCACACCCCGTGAGAAATGGAATGGAATTGCAGAGAAAGCACAACATAGCAAAACCCGGGACGCCCCCTCCCCCCGTCACAG
Source organism: Sorex araneus (assembly GCF_027595985.1). NCBI lineage: Eukaryota > Metazoa > Chordata > Mammalia > Eulipotyphla > Soricidae > Sorex > Sorex araneus. The sequence continues at coordinate 219,312,957 of NC_073305.1, forward strand.
CGGGACAGGAGGAGAGCCCCCAGCCGCCAGCCCGGCCTGGCTCATTCCCGGGTCCAGTCCACGTCTCCTTACCTGTCTGACAGAGCATGCCTCAGCCACACATGCAAAGTGTTGTCAGTACTGTTTTATTCATGAGACGTATTTTTAAATGGAAGGAGTCATTACCCCAAACAGGCTCCTCGGTGACATTTGTGCATGCAGAGCGTCTGAACATCCACATTTAGGTCCCTCCAAAAACCAAGCCAACGACTTGCATTCAAGATGGAAACACGCTTTTTTTTTTTTTGGTGGTTTTTTTTTTTTTTTTTTTTGTCAAGGCACCTAGACAGAAATAGCTGCAGCTTGCCATTTCAGGAACCGAGTTATCTGCTCAGCCTGGGTGATGGGTGATAACCACGTCCCCACCCCCAACCCCACCCCCCCCGCACCCAAATCTCACTCGTGCATTTCTAAGAACCCGTTTCTGTCCCTTCCTCTAGCCAGTTTGAACATGTGGTGCACATTGCAAATCAAAGTTGGCTTATGGAGGGGAGGGGGGAGGGGCAGGAGAGGGGGGTGGGGTTTGGTGGGAAGGAGCCCCAGGCAGTGTCAAAACAGAAGGAATGGACTGAGGGGTGCAGGGTGCGACTCTCCCTCCCTCGCTGGAAACCTAAGCTGCCACGGACGGAAACGCTTTCCTGGGTGCAAAACACGCTGTCCACGATAAAGAGGGAAGGGACACGAGGAAGGCCTGCAGGATCCTTCGCTGGAGACAGCGAGGGCTTGCAACGCCGGCTGTGAGGTCACGCAGGCCGTCTGCGTGGGCACACGCATGCACGCGTGCACGCAGAACCGTGTCTCCACGGGGAGCTAGGGGATCGGGAAATCTGGGGTGTGCGTTGGCTTTTCCTTTGCCTTCAGCAGCAGGAGTTGAGAGGGGGGACCGGGCCGAGCCACTTCCCCCCCTCTGTCTGTGACCCCCTGGGCCCTGACTTTGTGAGTGCTGCCTCCTCCCCCCGGCCGCCATGCTTTCGCCCCGAGACTGGACAAGAATATCCACCAGCTAAGTTCCTTGGCAGGTAGCGAAGCAGAAGAAGGAAGGTCCTTACCTGTCACTGTAGGCGGCGGCGGTGGCAGGGGTGGGCTGGGCGTAGCGGTAAGCAGCGTAGCCACCCTGCAATGCAAGGAGAAACAGGACTTAGGCCCACGGGCACGCCCCCGGGAGGGCCAGGGCGGAAGAGCGGTCACCCACATCTACCGATCTCAAAGCGGAGGTTAACGAGAGCCGGGTGATCGGGAGGGAGTAGAAGAGGCAGAGAGGAGAAGGCCAGGGGTCAGCGTTAGCAGGTGGGGAGGCTCCTCGGGGTGGGCGCGAGACGCCCTTTGAAAAAAGCCACAGATGTTTCATGGATGTTAATGGTGATTATCTAGGGCCGGGGAGGATTCCTGGGACCCTGAAACGCTCTACTTGGCTGAACTTTCCAGATTTTCAAAACAGCTTACGGCTCCACCCTCACGGAGCCGGGAAGCATTTGGACTTGATCCAAACAGCCTTCGATCGCTCGCTTATTTCAAAAATAAAGGTGGTCCTTGAAGTGGCCTGCCTGCCTGCCTGCCTTTCCTCTCTCAGGTATGAAGACACGTTGACCACCCTGCACCCTGTACCCTGCAGCTGGAGGATGATCAGAAAAACTGTCCAGACGGCTGTGGCTCGCTCAACTCTTAAAAGATACGGCGTCTTATCATTCCGTTTTGGCTGCTAGACACCACCCAGGGTTCGGCATGGGGGACTTGGGTGTGGAGAAATAATAAAGTCTTCTAATTTGTAAATAAAATCATTAGGAGAGGAAAAAAAATCTGAAAAATAATTAACACTTAGTTGAGTGCACCAGTAATTGCAATTGTTCAATTAAGCAGAGGACAAGCAAATGGGCATATTCAGAAGGAATTGTGTTCAGCCGAGCATTGATTAGCAAACTGTGAAAATAACAGCTTCTTGCCCAGCAGACCGCAGCGATACATCAACCACTGTTGAATGATCTCAGCACAATTAACAAACGGGATCCGGGACCCGTGGATAACTCCAGGACCCTTTAGGTTCTAATTAGAATGCACCATCCCATCATGCTCTGGGGGCACAGTTCTCACCCTCACCAGAAAGAGTAACTCAAAACAGACTGGGAGACAGAAGGCAAAATGGCAGCTGGGTCCCGGGCATCTGTGGGTATAATTGGGAGTGTCGGTTGGGTTTTCCACCTGACTTCCTGAATTCCCCTCGTGGGGTAAATCAAGTGTCGGCTGAGAGGAAGGAAGAAACTGCAAAAAGCATCCTTCGAGGTAGAAGGAAGTTGCTTTCCATCACTGGAGGCGCGCCTCTTGGAGCTGCCCTCGCTTACAAAGTGCAAAATGTAGTTTATCCTTTTTTCTAAGTTACCTCCGCGTCTGCCCTGGAGAGAACACGTCCTTAGAGAAATCCCCCATCTCCGGGGGCCAGCATTTGAAAAATTTTCCCTTGAAAAACAATGGGAAGTTTTTTTGGGGGCAAATGGGGGTGGGGGGGTCAACAGAGGACGCCAGCTGGTGTTGCAAACACCCCGATCTCTAATTAGGAACGGGGAGGTGTTGGGAGCCTGTTGTCATTTCAGCACCAAGCTCAAGACACAGACTGACGGGCTGAGGGGAAATGAGGTCGCCAGATTTCTGGAGATTTCTTTTCTCAGCCTCCCTTTCTCCTTGGCGCTCACTGCAGCTAGAAAGACACAGGTGTGTGGGCACGGAGAACAAACTTAACGAGGGAGGGAGGGCATGTTGATTGCTAACGGATATTGGCTGCCACAGTGGAAGCTTTGTTTGCAGAACACACACACTACACACAAATGTGTGTGTGTGCAGGGTTGTTTTTTTTTTTTAACCTCACTCCCAGAATTCAAAACTAAGGGGCACAAATGAATAAATAAAATAAAGGTCCCACAGAGGCATCTGCATCAAGGACCACCATGCACGACCCAGGCTGCCTTGCTGGCTGAGAATGTGATGCTGCAGAGGTGTTTAGCAGCCTGCGGACGCCCTGTGTTTGCATGCCTCGCGTCTCTCCTGGTTCTGCACCAGCTCCCATCCGTGCACGCATGTCGTGAGCCTGACGGAATGGGGAAACAGCCGCAGTGCAAGGCAGGGAGGGAGTGCACAGACGCCTCCCGGCTGGCCCGGAGTGGGGGGGGGGGGGAGAAAACGGGCACCCGTGTGCCTGCAGCCTTCTGCTTTGCAGCTGTGCTCTCTACGAAGCCCCAGACAGCACCGGGCCTCTCCCTGCATGCACACGGCATGTCCCTTTAGCGTCCTGACTCTCTCTTTGCTATTTAGAACTTGGCCTGCCAGCCAAGACCTCAGCCTCAAAGTACCCTCGGCTGGCACCTGGGAGCCCAGGGTGAGCGGTTGCCTCCTGGCTGTGCCCGTGGGCGTCTGACAGCCAATGGGAGCATTTACTCCATCTCTGTGGGGTCCAACACACAGGCCGCGTGTCCTAACTGACACCTGGAAGGTGGCTGGCATGTCAAACTCAACGTTCGGTGTCCGTCACTGGAGGGCACCTAAGTCTCTGGATCCACCCCCAGAGGGGCCGTGGTTCTGTGTTGGGTTGGGGCAGAGTGTGTCTAAGTGACCCCCAAAGCACCCTTGGGGACGAGGGTGGTTCCCCCTTCATAGCTGAGTCTTACGAAGCCTCTACGTGTTCCGTAGGAAAGTCTCTACTTGTCTAGGAAATCCATGCCGGGGGTGGGGGCGGGCCTGGGGTGTGTGTGTGTGTGTGTGTGTGTGTGTGTGTGTGTGTGTGTGTGTGTGTGTGTGTGTGTGTGTGTGTGTGTGTGTGAACTTAGTGGGTAGAAAATGACCCAGAATTCAAGCTCTTCTCTGGCCTTTCTAACGGGGCAGAACCAGCGCGTGGCAGGGTCTCTGGGCAGGTGCGACCCACTAGTCCCTTCCACGGACTGGACCCCAGCTCTGTCCTCCTGAAACGGTCCTGCAAGCCCATGGAGATGTGGGTGGGAGGGACAGTGTGGGCATGTGAGTGTGTGTGTGAGTGTGTGTGTGTGAGTGTGTGGTGTGAGTGTGAGTGTGTGAGTGTGTGTGAGTATGAGTGTGTGTGTGAGTGTGTGTGTGAGTGTGTGTGAGCGTGTGTGAGTGTGTGTGAGCGTGTGAGTGTGTGTGAGTGTGTGGTGTGAGTGTGTGAGAGTGTGTGTGTGGTGTGAGTGTGTGTGAGTGAGTGTGTGAGTGTGTGTGAGTGTGAGTGTGTGGTGTGAGTGTGTGTGTGTATGAGTGTGAGTGTGTGTGAGTGTGTGTGAGTGTGAGTGTGTGTGAGTGTGAGTGTGTGTGAGTGTGAGTGTGTGGTGTGTGTGTGAGTGTGTGAGTGTGTGTGAGTATGTGTGAGGGTGAGTGTGTGAGTGTGTGTGAGTGTGTGTGTGAGTGTGTGTGTAAGTGTGTGAGTATGAGTGTGTGTGAGTATGTGTGAGAGTGAGTGTGTGAGGGTGTGTGAGTGTGTGTGAGTGTGTGTGTGAGTGTGTGTGTGAGTGTGTGTGTGTGTCTGCGCGCGCTTCCTTTGTATGTCGAGTAAAACAGCAATGGGCCATTCACCAAGATTTCCTCTGAGTTGAGACAAGCCTAGGAGCTTTCTGGGCAAAATAGGTGCTTTGGCATCTGGCAATTTTTGTTCACTCAAATGGCATTTGCATGAACATTTGAACAAAAAAAGAGAGAGAGAGAAATTTAACTATAAAGCATTCCTCACTAATTTATCTGGACATCACATGGGTCTTAATTCTTTTGTCCTCTGCGAGGTCCCAGCTTTCCTTTCTTCTGTTACATTTCTTATTTGAAACTTGATTAATTCTCACAGCTAAATCAATGTACTTTCTTAATTTATTTAATACCAAGCAGAGATGAGAATATTAGACTATTGGAAAAACCATGTAACGAAACTTCCACTGATGGTCCTTAATTTTGACATTTTTTTCCCTGTTTAACAGGTTAAGTTGTTGGTCATTGACCAGACTTGGAGATTCAACCAACTGTACCCCAAGAGTTAGGTTGGCTTCCTTATTTCCCAATAAACTTGTTGCTTTGGAGGCTGCTTCAGCAATGAGAGATAGGTTCAAACACTATAGTAATGCAATGTGTGTCTAATAAATTTATTAGACGTTCCCAGGTTATATTAGCTATCCTGACCCTTAATGATACACCATAGGAGGGTCTGGATTTAACCATGTCAGCTGGCTTTAGGAGCTTATTACAAATTTTCTCAGACAACTGGTTCGATAACATCATCTAATTCTTTTCCCAAACTTACATCCACCAAGTCAGGATATATTTTTAAGGAGGAAAGTTCACAACCAACCTAGACCTCTATTTTGATATTCTTGAACAAGCAAAGCTCCTGATGGTTGTCCATGGATCTCAGCCACAGAAAAAAGTCCATGTCATGTGACATATCCTGACACTTCCTTGGAGGGATCTGTGCTAAGGGCAATCACTGGCACATCAGCAGAGGATGGGACATTGTTTAGGGAGGACTCTAGTCTGGAAGAAACTGTCATCAAAACTGGAAAATTCAGTTAAGTCTTTCCTCCTTCTGTATCAGAGACCCTCAGCCCTCCCGGAAATCATCTGGTTAGTAGGATTTCAGAGCAAACCCACAGTCATAGAGATGAGTAAGTCTCCACCAGGCAGGAATTCATACCTGTAGCAATTTATTGCCATACACAGGCTCCTGATACACTACTCTATAAGGAAACAGAAATGTAATGTTTTCAATGCAAAAATGAAATAAATAAAGAAAATGCATAAGTCACACACATTCCCGAGCAATTCATTTACAAGTTTGCATCTTAACATTCCCGAGACCCAAAGGTGGCCTGGCAAAGACCCCACAGAGGAACGTGGGCAAACCCATGCATCACCCATCTCTGGACTCTGAGCCGGCAAAACTGAATGGGGCAGGGGAGGGGAGCCAACCCGGTCGTTATGGTTATGTTAGAATCTGTGTTTCTTTCTAAAGAAGGAAAAAGGGTCCTTTCATGGCTTCTTACTCTGGGTGTCTATTCTAACAACTCAAGTGAACGGTTTCAAATCTCGCTCTTCAGCCCCCGAGTCATTCTTTGGAACATCTAAAGATTTCACTTTGACACCTAAGAATGGAGTCTGTTACCCATAGCCGAAACCCAAACCCTATCAACCCTTTATTATTTTATTTTCTAGATTTCATGTCATAGAAAGACAGGAAGCACAGTTGCATTCAGTAGGAAAATTCCATCAAAGTTCCCAAGGCAACTTGGATTAGATGTGCCAAGAAAAAACAGGGGTGTGTGTGTGTCCGTGCTGAACCAGGCTGTGGTTCAAAGGTCGTCAATATCCCTCTCCTTCCTTCTTGGACATGAACTTCCACTTGGACATGAACTCTGTAGAACCTTGAGCAGTCGGGAAGCAAGTTTGGAAGTGAGAGTAATTCGTGGGCTTATCTTTCAGCGGAAGTTCTCATTTCTGGGGAAGAAGTCTACGAGAGGGAGAAACCTAGGGACCTATTCTGCAGTTACAGATGTGTATGCATGTACACATGTTAATACCTATATATGCATACACAAGTATACCTACGTACATATACATACATAGATGTATAGATTTCCTTTGGGGAGGGGCTTGGGTTTGGGCCACCCCCAGTGGTGCTTGGGACTTACTTCTGGCTCTGCACTCAGGGATCACTCCTGGTGGTGTCTGGGGGACCCTATGCAGTGGCGGGAAGCAAACCTGGCTTGGCCCTCTGCAAGACAACCGCCTTACAGGTACTATCTCCCTGGCCCGTACATAAATTTATTTTGCCTCCTATAGTCTGATTGTCCTTTCTGATTTAATTTAACCTAACCTCCCTAAAGAGCTCACGCGTAAGCTTAGGGGTCAATGCCCACTACATTGTCTGTTTCTCTCTCTTTTTCCACGGAAGCTGCTCTCCTCCCGCGCCCCCTCTGCCCATGCGAGTCCTCAGCTTGATCCTTGGCCCCACATGGTTCCCTGAGCACCACTGGGAGAGACCCTGAGAGCACAAGTACCTGGACAACTCCAGGTGTGGCCCCTAGGACCTCGGGTGGAGGCTCAAGGTGCAGGAAGAACCCCTGTCTGGGTTCCTGTCCTGGGACCTCACAGCCTCCTCCCTGAGCCCCAACACCCAGCACCAGCACTGGTGGATGTCACCTTAATGATCCCTGAGCATCCCCTGGACAAACAGAAAAATCAAAGATCTGGGCTGTAAGTCTAGGGAGAGTGATTGGTTCCTGCCTGAGAGAAGGGCGGGCTGAGGGATGCAAGCAGGAGAGGGATTGGCTCCTGCCCAGAGAGAAGGGCGGAGTGACGACTGATTGGCTCCTGCCCAGAGAGAAGGGCGGGCTGATGGTTGATTGGCTCCTGCCCAGAGAGAAGGGCGGGCTGATGACTGATTGGCTCCTGCCCAGAGAGAAGGGCGGGCTGATGGTTGATTGGCTCCTGCCCAGAGAGAAGGGCGGGCTGATGACTGATTGGCTCCTGCCCAGAGAGAAGGGCGGGCTGATGGTTGATTGGCTCCTGCCCAGAGAGAAGGGCGGACCGATGGCTGATTGGCTCCTGCCCAGAGAGAAGGGCGGGCTGATGGCTGGACCAGGGATGCTGCAGAAGTTTCAGCTCAGTTTAGGGGGACCCCATCACTGTTCCATCGTCCTCTGCTACCCTGAGAACAGAACTGAAGTTCTCTACCGAGAGAGCTGCGCTTGGAAGGAAAAACACAAACCAAAAAAAAAAAAAAAAGCCACCAACTGGCAATTATTCAAAATTCAAACGAGGGAACCTGTCACGCGTCTCTCCCGTTCTCTGACAAGTGGCGTCGGTGCGGCCACAGGCGTGGCTTTGCTCTGGGCTGGGAAGCCTCTCTCGGACCGCCCAGCCTGGGGCAGAGGGCTGCGGGGAGGGCACCAGGACGGCCCTGGGGGGAGGGGGAGGGGATTTCTGCCTGGCACTGAGTCTAGGGCTTGAGACGGGCCGGGAACAGGGGAACCAGGGCGTGAGTAAAGGCTGAATGCTCAACCGGGCATGTTGTCAGTGGAGCTTTTGCCCAGATCATTAGCAGAGTGAGAGACAGATCTTTCTGGGGCTATTGTGTTAAATGAGTAAATGCATATATTTTTCTATTTGGGGGGAGGGGGGTCCGTACCCAGTGGTGCTCAGGGAAAACTGCTCACGGGGCTGGGGCCACCCTAAGCAGTGCAGGGGGTGGAACCTGAACGCAGTAAGTGCCTTCACCCCGTATCTTCCCAGCCTCATTAAAGGGGAGACCGAGCTGTCGGCCGTGCATCTCTCCTTCCTCTCGCCACAGCGGCTCGGGGCAGCTGCACCCCGAAAACAACATGAAGACACCCCGAATGCTGGAGAGAAGGCGCTCGAGACGCTCTCGGGTGCAGGTGTGGAGACGGCTACCCTGGAAGGGCCTTTGGGAAACGCCGTATGACTTGTGTTTGTGTGTGGGTGTGCACTCTGGGGGTCGTTTCTCGCTCAGGATGCCCGGGGTCTCCCCGCCAGGAAGGGGGGCGCCGGGCCTCCGCTGCCCCCGCCCGGGCTCCCCAGCAAACTTGGAAACAGAATGGCTCGGGAGGCGAGGAGTCCGCATGTGCGTTAATGGGTACTTACATAAATGTCTGCACCATAAAATCCATCCTGGTACACAACACTGCAAGGGCACACACACAAAGAGAAACGACCGTGTTAGTGCGTCACCCCCCATGCAGCACACCGGCCCCGCCAGTCTGCGCGCGCCCAGGGCAGGTCTGCGCAGCGCTTAAGGAGGCTGGAGGAGACGAGGAAATCAGGCCTGGGGTGGGGGGAGGGGGCGGGGCGGGCGCAGAATGAGCACGTCTTAGGGCAGGGCATGGGGTGCCAGGCTCAGCATCCGGTCAATCCGCGGCTCCCCTCCCCGGCCCACACCCCCGCATCCCCGGGTGCACTGGCGTCCTGGACAAGGCGGGGTTCGGGATATTTTGTTGTTGCTCATGATTTCGATATGGACGGTCACCTCCGGGGGGGCCTGGTGACTTGCTTCCAAGCTGACTCGCTTCTGCTCTCTTTCAACGCACCATGAGTCAGTTCTCTGGGCCCCACTCGGGGTGCAGCGTCGGGAGGGGGTTCCTCATCAGCCCCTGTGGGGGAGGGCGTGCAGGGGTGGGGGGTGGAACTGTGTGTGTGTGTGTGTGTGTGTGTGTGCGCGCGCGCGCGTGTGCACGTGTGTGCAGTTACCATCAGGCACGTACATGGGGACACGTAAGCGGCATAGCTTTGCACGTGCCCCCTCTGTGTGTGTCCCTTTGCACACACCAGAGTGTGTGCACACATGAACAGGCACATGTACATCCCATGTGCACACATGTGTATGTATGGGTGTAACAGGAAGCTTGGGGATGTTTCAGCTGTGGGGGCCACACACAGTGATGATCGGGGGCTTCTGCCAGGCCGGTGCAGGGGCCGGGTGGCCCCGGAAGTGGGGGATCTCGCCTGCAGAGCGTCTGCTCTGGTCCTTTGAGTGACAGTAAGGCCCCCGGCCATAGCACTCAGCAGGGCCTCTCTGGGCTTGAACCCGGGCCCGCGCAGTGCTCTCCTTGCCATGAGAGTCACTTCTCCAGAGAGAGGGAAGATCCCGGAATTCTCCAGAAACATCCTGTGTGGCTTGAGTGAAGAGGCCAGGACAAGCCGCTCACAGCCATGCGGCCGTGGCCACCGAGGGTCAGTCTCTGAGCCTGGAGGCCGGGAAGGAGGCGCCGAGTCAGCCTCTGTGTGCAGGTCACAGGGTCCCTGTGGTGCCCGAATGCAAGTTTCCCAAAGGGTGTTGCTGCTATGAGTCCCCCTCCCCGGGAGCCAGGGGCTTTACGAGTGATTTATGATTCCGGCCAAGGCCCAGTGAGTCCCGGCGTGGAGGAAGCCGCTTCTACTGGAAGCAGGCGCTGGGTCGGTTGGGATTTAGTGCAGGGGGGACCCACGTGTCAGCCAGGAAGAGGAGGAGGGGGAGGGGGAGGAGGAGGGGGAGGAGGAGGGGGAGGAGGGGAGGAGGAGGGGGAGAGGGAAGAGGAGGAGGAGGGGGGAAGAGGAGGACGAGGATGGAGAGGAGGAGGAAAGGGAGGAGGAGGAGGAGGGGGAGAGGGAAGAGGAGGAGGAGGGGGGAAGAGGAGGGGGAGGAGGGGGAGGAGGGGGAGGAGGAGGAGGAGGAGGGGGAGGAGGAGGAGGGGGAGGAAGAGGAGGGGGAGGGGGAGGAGGAGGAGGGGGAAGGCACCTTAGCACTCTCACAGCGCACACAGCCGGAGACACAGGGGCGTTGGGCGAGTCCCAGCTGACTGCCTCCAGCCAGCGACCATCATCCTCAAACCAGGGTGGGGGCCGCTGCCCGCTCAGGGGCCGCCAGAACTGCCCTAAGCCCCGTTCCCGCCGACCCAAGGGCTTCCCACATGCCAAGATGCAGGAAAACCTTCCCAGACGCCAGATGAGTTCGGGTCTCCTGCAATGACCCTGGGTCTAGGATAGTGTCGCTGGGGGTCAGGGGGCAGAACGGCCCCAGCCGGCCACGCCAGGGGCGGGGGGGCAGAGAGAGCGTGAGCCCAGCTGGGCCAGAGCCCCCAAACTGACGCCCAGGCCACAGCCCCCAAACCGGGGTCTCTGCCCGAGGCAGGAGGGCCAGGGGGCCCGGGCCAGCCTGGGGGCAGGGCCAAGCTCTGAGAGGCTGCAGGGCGGGCGTTAGCTGGAGGGGCGGGGCGGGAGGCTGCAGCAGTGACCCCCTCCCCGCCACTGCTCTGGACACCCAGGCCCTGGTGGGAGTGTCTGGGCAGCGTGACACGGGAAGCTCCGCCCCAGCCCGCAGAGCCACCCGCTGCTGCTCAGCCACCAGCCACCACTAACGGGCAGGCTGCCAGCATGGCGCCCGGTCAGTCTCGGCCTGGGCACTGTCCCCAGAAAGAATGTTCTGGATGCTTCTTTGTGGCCAAAGGAGCAAAGGAGAGAGAGTGAAAGCGAGAGCGAGAGTGAGAGCCAGAGGGAGGGAGAGAGAGAGAGACACAGAGACAGAGAGAGACAGAGAGAGACAGAGACACAGAGACAGAGACAGAGAGAGACAGAGACACAGAGACACAGAGACAGAGAGAAACAGAGAGAGACAAAGAGAGACAGAGACACAGAGACAGAGACACAGAGAGAGACAGAGACACAGAGAGAGACAGAGGCAGAGAGACAGAGAGATACAGAGAGACACAGAGAGACAGAGATAGAGAGAGACACAGAGAGAGACAGAGAGACAGAGACAGAGAGAGACACAAAGAGAGACACAGACAGAGACAGAGGCAGAGAGAGACACAGACAGAGAGAGATAAAGAGAGACACAGAGACAGAGAGAGACAGAGAGAGAGAGACACAGAGAGAGGGAGAGAGCAAGGTCCACCCCCACTGGGGTCCCACAGTGCCCACAGCCCCGGCTCTGACAGCTCGGCGAGGCAGCTGGGGCGAGTCCAGCTTGAGGCTGGGAGGGGGCTGGGGGTCCCGCGTCCCGGACGAGGCTCTAAGCATCTGCAAGTTTGCACACAGGCTACACCATCACTGTGGGGCCTGGAGCGGGACAGACCCGGGCTCGGCCGTCCTCCCAGCCCGGCTGAGACGAGGCCAGGCCCGCTTCTGAGTCCTCTTCTCCCTGCTGAAAAGCGCTTCCAAGCTCCCTGCTTGGTCCCGGGCCTGGTTCGGGTCCCCTAACGCAGGGCCCGGGCGAGAGAGCCTGCCTGGGGGCAGAAGCCCGGTGCGTGGCCCTGGGTGGAGGAACCGAGGGATGCAGGAGCAGGGCCGTCCCCCACGGGCCGAGGAGGCCTGGCCCGCCAGGCCCAGGGAAGGTTCTGCATGTCAATCACCGCCCCTGCGATAGGCTTTTGCCAGAACAAAATGCAAATGCACGTCTCGTTTTCTTAGGAAGGTAGCGACATCCGTTAAATATCTGGACGGGGCCAAGCAGGGCATGATGGCAGCTGAGACGATGAGTTCACTTAGAAAAAATTCAAAATAAAAAAGGGAAAGGATCGGCCGCGCCAGCTTCGGCATCTCTGCGGTTCCCAGTGTTTCCCCGGCGCCAGCATCTCCTTAAAGGCAAGGCGGCTGCAAGTTGCTCCATCTCCCCAGCCCTTCCAAACCGGGAGAGGAAGGACGGTTTTGACGCATTTCAACCTGGCTGGTTTTTAAAAACTCTCCACAGTGACCCAGGCATGTACAGAGAGACGGGCGCGTGTGTGTGTCCGAGAGAAAGTCGGTGTTTTACTAGGATGGTCCGACCCGGCTGAGTTCACGGCTGGAGTTGGTGCTGAGACTCTTTGTCTGGGACCCCGGGTGAAGAGTGGAGCTTTGGGCTGGCGGCTAGCAGCGCCCCCCCTTTGGGCGGCCCCCTGGAGGAGGAAGCTGTCTCGTCCACTAGGTGAGGTGACCTCTTAGCAGAGCGGGGCCGGGGGTCCTTACAGTGTGGGGGTCGCCTCATGGCCGGCCGGGAGATGAGGGGTCCAGCTCCGTCCAGCTCCGAATCTGTTGCTTCTCTCACCAGACGGGTCCTGCAAGCACCTCAGCTGATGTCCAGTGGCGTCCCCTGAGGTAAACCGTGAGTTCCTCCCTGCCCGGCCGTAAGAATCGTCCCGCCAGGATCTATTTGCAACTAGAGTCCTTGGAGTGGCGAAGTGGAGGCCGGGCCAAGGCCACCTGTGGACCCCACTGGAGGAAAGACTTAGGCCAAGCTGGACGGCTCCCTCCAGAGGCTTCTGGGGGACCAGCAGGGAGAGGAAACTCCCACTGGCCCTCGTCCCCCTGCGCTGTGGAGCGGCCCCTGGGCTCCTCCGAGTTCCTCTGCCGAGCCTGGCCCTCTCTCCTCTCCTCTCTGCTCTTTCCCTCTCCCCCACTGGCCGCCCCGGGCCCCCTCCTGGAACGTCAGTCACACGAGCCAGAGAACAGGGTCACTACTCCTGTGGCGTGGGGGTCCCGCACGGCCACTGGGGTGGGTAACGCATCCGGCAGAGCCTCCTGGCAGCTTGCTGGAATCTTCTTTCTCTCTTTCTCTTTTGGGCCATATCCAGCAGTGCTCAGGATTCACTCCTGGCTCTGACTCTGGGCACATAACTCCTGGAGGGCTCAGGCGAGCATATGGGTTGTTGTTGGTGGTGGTGGGTCGGGTGGGGGACGGGGGTAGAACCCGGGTCAGCGGCCCACCAGGCAAGCATCTTAACCCCTCTACCAACTCTTTCTTTTTTTTTTTCAAAAAATTTTTGGGCCCAGCAATGCTCAGGGGTTCCTCCTGGCTCTGCACTCAGGAATCACTCCTGGCGGTGCTCAGGGACCCTATGGGATGCCGGGGATCGAACCCGGGTCAGTCGCATGCAAGGCAAACGCCCTCCCTGCTGTGCCATCACTCCAACCCCCAACTATTTCATCTCACGGCAGCCCTGTGAGAGAGGTGCCCGGCCTGGCGGTTTCATGGAATGTGGAACCATGACAGGGAGCGACCAGGCCGACCCCAGGGCACAGCTCCCCACGGCGCCCAGTCCTATGAGGACCCACGGGCGTAAGGGCAGGACCTGTCGGGGACCTAAGCAGCGTGGGAGACAGGAGGTTGCAGCGAGTGGGACTTTTGTGTCCCTGTGGTCATCCGGGCAGTGTAGCTGCTCACTTTGTCACCCCGGCCAAGATGGTCAGGGGCCTTGCTGGGACGCTGAGGGAAACGCCCCCAGAGCAGTCCCCACACCCAGGGTCCGGGGTCCAAGACCAGGTCTCTGCCCACGTGGGAAGTGAAGACGCCGGATTCCCTGGAGAGCCTGAGTGACCGTGGGCGGGTCATTCCGAGCCTTAGGAAGTCGGCCACACGGGAAGAAGCCGGGGAGCCTCACGTCCACTTCTCTCTGCTCCGTCTCGAGGGAGACTCCGCAGCTCCGTGCTCCAGGGGTCAGCACCGTCCACCAGCCAAGAGAAGGCGACGGGTTCGGACGTGCACATGCACCTCTGGCGTCCTGGCTTCTGAGGGCTGAGTTAGAGGGTCCAGAGCCTAGACGGCAACATGAGTTTGTTCTACTCCTCCTTTGAAGCTCGCTCTGGGGCCGCAGGAACACACGTGTCCGTCCTCGCACCTTGTGGATCTATGAATGGGGCCAGCACGGCGGGGCTGACCCTCACGTCTGTGCTTGCCGAGACTCTTTTAAGACGGCAGAGTCGGCCACAGAAAGCTTGAACCAGCCCAGACAGATGCTCGGAGGGGACAGGGATACTTAAGGGCCCGTTTCTCTCTGGGTTGTGCTTATTCACCACCTCTAAGGTGGAACCAACTTCTTCTAGCCCTTCGTCACAGAAGCATTGACCCCCAAGTCCACAATAATGCGAGAAGCGACGGTGCCATCTTCCTTCTCTCCTTCTCTCCCTTCCTGCTGACTCCCAGCGGTGAAGTTGTTCCATCTCCACGGCCTCTTCCCAGAGAAAGGCTGTGAAACTTCACAAGCTCTGCTTCGGAACGATGAGATATGAATAAATAATGGTGGGGGTGGAAGGAGTGTCTCCTTTCCTCATCGATCTCATGGAACGATGATCGAGGCTAATTCAGCTTCTCCACCAGAGAGTGGCGAGGCACGGAGCAGTGAAAACATTCACTTAGCCCTGAAGACGGCCTGTAGGTCACTCACACCACCAGTGTCCCTCCCTCCCGGGCAGAGCGGAGACCCCCTAGGAGCAGTGACACTGAGATTTGGGGCCTGGTCACTGGCGTGGAGGGACGGGAGTGTCCACGACGTGCCCTAGCGTCCCTCGGCCAAGAGCCAGTCCACCTCTCACGGGTGGACATGACAATCCAAACCATCAGAGACAACCCAGCTCATCGGTCCCCACTCGGACTCCTGCAAGCCCACTGAGAGAGTGCCCTGAGAGGCTTCTTCCTGACTCCGGGGAGCCGGAACCTTGTAGAATGTTCTAGGAGGATCTGAGCAGAAAAGCAGAGAGGGCACCCTTTCCAGATCACAGCGCTCCAAGAAACTCCCACCACCCTTCCTACTGCCAAGCACTGCCCGCCACTCCCGAATATTCCGAATATTCCGTTGGCATCACCAAAGCCCATGCACAGACAGGCCAAGCTGGCCGGCGGGGTGGGGTGGGTGTGTGTGTGTGTGTGTGTGTGTGTGTGTGTGTGTGTGTGTGTGTGTGTGTGTGTGTGCATCATTTGCCTATTCCTGGGGGGAGAGCGAGGAGCAAGGACAAAGGTGACTTTGGGAAAACCCAACCCCAAGGAGCCGATTCCAAGGCCCTTGGGCGTTTGCACTCGCTCTCCCTCTAATTTCCTCTTCTCAGCCGAAGGCTCGTCAACCTGGAAGTGGGAGCCGGCTGGGGGGCGCGGGGGACAGGAGCCAGACCACCCCGGCGATTTTGACATCTGTGCTGCACCTCCCGTCCATGCCCCCGCGGATGACTCCAAGGGGCGACTGGGACCCAACCTCCCTAATAAACCAGCTGTTCGAGATCACGGGCGACACCCCCCTGGGCTGGGCCCATCTCTCTCTCTCGGCACCCCGGCGTTCATTCGGTCCTGGGGGATTTGCATAAGCGCTTGTGACATGTCGGATGCTGGAAGGCAGCGGCCGTGACAGGACAAATGACACTCATTTTTCAGCCCTCGGCAAGGTGCTGGGAGCGGGCGTGCGGGCTGCATGCCGGGGCGGTGCTGCTGGGCCCAACAAGGCCGACATGCGCTCGCAAACCAGGCGGGGTGGGGGGCAGTGCTGGTGCGGGGCGGGGGCGCTGCCCCACTTACCCGCCGTAGGCCGGGATCGGGGGCGGGGGGGCGGCGGCCCGGAAGGTGTTGTAGACGGTGCGGCCGCGCCCACGGAGGTGCGCCCCTCGGTAGGCGGCCGCGGCGGTGGCGGCTGGGTACGGGAAGCCGGGCACTGCGGGAGAGAAGACAGCGGTGGTCAGCAGCGGCCCCGACCCCGGCCCGCCCCCCACGGCCCATCTCCACTCAGGCCACCGCCTCGCTCCGGAGACGGTGGGCAACTGAGGCCAGCACCCAGCGCCCCGGCAGTGAAGGACAAAATGGGGACGAGGCATTCTTAACAACAGAGGAAAGGAGGAAAGGGTCATTCCCAGCACGTCCTTCCTTCCTTCCTTCCTTCCTTCCTTCCTTCCTTCCTTCCTTCCTTCCTTCCTTCCTTCCTTCCTTCCTTCCTTCCTTCCTTCCTTTCCTTCTTTCTTTCTCTTTCTTTCTTTCTTTCTTTCTTTCTTTCTTTCTTTCTTTCTTTCTTTCTTTCTTTCTTTCTTTCTTTCTTTCTTTCCTTTCTCTCTTTCTCTTTCTTTCTTTCCTTTCTCTCTTTCTTTCTCTCTCTCTTTTCTTTCTTTCTTTCCTTTCTCTCTTTCTCTCTCTATTTCTTTCTCTCTCTCTTTCTTTCTTCCTTCCTTTCTTTCCTTTTTTTTTTTTTTGCTATTTGGGTCACATCCAGTGATGCACAGGGGTTCCTCTTGGCTCTGCACTCAGGAATCACTCCTGGCGGTGCTCGGGGGACCCTATGGGATGCTGGGAATCGAACCCGGGTCAGCTGCGTGCAAGGCAAACGCCCTCCCCGCTGTGCTATGGTTCCAGCCCCAAACACTTTCTATTTCCCAAAGGTAGATTGGAGCATGTATGTACGACGAGTTCTTTAATCTATATGTACAATGAGTTCTTTCGCCTTTATACAGATCTGCCATTGGCCGACATCCATCCAGTCATCTTCCTATATCCATCCGTCAATCCATCTGCTTCCCACCCACTTTCTACCTACCCATCCATCCACCCATCCACGTCTGTGTCACGAGTCCATCATCGATCCTGTACTTACCCTCCACCTGTCTGTTCCTGCCTTTCTATCACCATCCGTTCTCTATTGCTATCATCACCCATCTATATCTCTATTATTTATGCATTACTTATCTTCCTATCACTCACCATTCGTCCATCCATTATCCAACCATTTATCTATCTACCCATCCATCTACCCATCCATCCACCCATCCACCGATCTCTCCATCCACACCTGTGTATCTAATCCATTATCTACCCGCCATTTTGTTGCTGTTGTTTTGGGGCCACACCCAGCAGTGCTCAGGGGTCCTTCTGTCTCTGCACTCAGGAATCACTCCTGGAGGTGCTCAGAGGACCATACGGGATGCCGGGGGTTGAACCCAGGTAGGCTGTGTGCAGGGAAGCTGCCCTCCCCGTGTACTATGCTCTCACACCATCTATTCACTCTGTATCCTTCATCTATCGCTATGTTTCTCGTTGTCTTACATTCTTCTGCATCTACTAGCTCTGCATTATCTGCCTTCCTATCGCTTATCAACCATCATCCATCCATCATTGCCCTGTTAATTATCTATCTGCCCTTCTACCTGTCTCTCCATCCATTTAGTCTGTTTATCTATCTAACATCTACGCAGCCGGCAGTCACAAGTACACAGAGAAATACATGTACACTGCGTATTGTACCTTCAGTTCACACTTGCATCTGTGTCAGAGAGCCCAACAAACATGTTTGCCTATGTATACAGATCCATACACCTGCATGTACATGTATGTACATGTGTGTGAGTACACGTGTGTGTGGCCATGTCTGTGGCTATTCTGGTGCGTTCCTTCACATAGAGCCGTGGGACACAGACGCCCCTATTTCTCTCTGAGGTCATTCTCTGTTGGACTTGTCCTCAGCCCGCTTTCGTTTACTCCTGACTCCGTCTTTATGCACAAGCGGCTCTCGAGCCAATTAACTTCACGAAGCTACGTGGCAGGTGCAGGAAACTCCGGGCCCAAGACACAGACCGTGATCCCGTGCCAGCCGCCTCCTGAGCCCGCCGCAGTGTCGGGACAGCCCCGCAAGGTGTGAGGAATGTGGGTGAGCTCCCGAGAGGAGCCGGGCTGCAGCACGCCACAGGGAGGGCCTGGGGAGTGACCCCTCCTCTCTGCTGGGGTGGGAGTGGCGGGGGGAGGGGGGCAGGTCCACACAGGGTAGAGGTCTGAGTCCCTGTGCTCCCGGGCCCTCCCGGGAGCCGCGATGCTGGACTCCCCTCCTCTGCCTTCCTCCCGCCTCAGGCCGGCTCTCCGGGCTCCCCCCTGCCTGGCTCCACCCAAGGGGCCACTCAGCGCTGCCCGGGCCCTCCAGGGCAGGAAGCACATAGGGAAGTGACTGCCCCCACCTCCCACTCAGCCCCTGAGGGTCGCTGGTGAGGCAGCAGTGGCCGAACTGCACATTCCTGGGAAGTCTGCACAGCCCACCCTCTCCTGGGCCTGGGTTCTGCAAGGCACGAGCCCTGGGCCCCACCCTCTCTCCGGGCCCTTGAGGCTGTCACACCCGCTTGTCTCTGCGTCCCCTCACCCTGCCGTGCCAGAGGAAGGCTCTGACTTCATCCTCTGGGGTTCTAAATCCTGCCCAGAAGGGGTGTGTGTGTGTGTGTGTGTGTGTGTGTGTGTGTGTGTATGTGCCTGTATATGTGTGCACCTGTGTGCATACGAGTGCATGCATGAGCATACATGTGTACATGTTTGCCCAAGAATTTGCATGTGTGCGTGTATGCATGCATGAGTACGTAGTATGTGTGCTGTGTATGTGTCTATGTGTATGTGAGTGTGTGCATGAGAGCCTGCATATGTGTGTGAGTCTGTGCATACACATGTGTGGTGTGTCTGTGCACACACCTGTGGCCTGGGTACATGTGAGTGCATCTGTATGCATGTCTGTGAGTGTGCACACACATGTGGTGCACATGTGTGCATATACATGTGTGGTGCATTTAGTGTGCACATACACATGTGGTGCATACGAGCATGCATATACATGTGTGGTGCATGTGAGTGTGCACATGTGTGTCATACATGTGTGTGCACATACATGTGTGGTGAGTGTGTGCACATACGTATGTGGTGCATGTGAATGTGTGCATATGTGTATACTGCACGTGAGTGTGTGCACATAAATGTGGTGCACGTGAACAAGTGCACATACGTGTGTGGTGCATATGAGTGTGTGTGCCAGGACAGCACAGGCACAGCACGTGACGCTGGCCCCTGTGGCCAATCCTGTCCTTGCAGGGGGGGTGATCAGAGGGGGGGGTGTTGTGGGAACAGGCCCCTCCTCCATGTCCCATGCTGATTGTCTCAGTGGGGTCCCAGGCTCACAAATCACAACCCTCAGAATGTCTGGGGCACCGGCAAGGGCGGGGGGGTGTGGGGAGCCCACGACGCAGCCCAGGAACCTGGCACACGCCCACACGCGGTGCTTCTGGGAGCCGTTTCGGGGGGCCTGGCGGGTGCCACCTTCCCTCTGCCTTAAGCCGCCCAAAGCCGGGCTCTCCCCTTCCTTCCGGCAGCTTCCGCAGCACAGCCCCACCCTGCCCGGTGTCACGTCCTCCTGGGGGCCTTCCGGCCGCCCCGGGTGAGGCTGTGGCTGGAGCTGGAGGGCCCGGGAGGAAACTGAGTCCAGCGGTGCCAGGGCCCGGAGCGAGAGCACTGCGGGGAGGGCACTTGCCTTGCACACAGCAGAGCCCGGACTGTTCTCCTGAGGGTCCCTGAGACCCCCAGGAGTGACCCCTGATCGCTGAGCCAGAGCCAGGGGGTGGCCCCCAAACCACAGAGAGAGAGAGAGCAGAGGCCCAGCGCCCAGGGAGCCGCTGTCACGGCCGTACGGGACAAGGGGAGGGACTCAGCCTCAGAGGCCGGGCGCCGGCTGGGGGCACAGGGTTCCCTCAACCCCCCTCCCTCCTCCTGCAATGGCAGGCCGGGTGCCCGCAGGCCAGGCTCACTGTCTCGGGGACTGTCTGCCGGTGAAGGCCAAGGCCTCTCCCCTCCCTGGGTCCCCCTCCTCTCTCGAACCATGCGGGGAGCGACAGGACCACCAAGCCCAGGAAACAGTGCTCTGCAGGCCGAACTCACCAACAAAACCGTGTTTCTCAAACCACCCGGGCCGCGCCCCCCTCCCCCCTGCCTGCCACCCCAGAGCACCCTGGTCTGGGGGCTGTGGTTCGGGGGCTCTTTGGGGGAGCCCTTCGTCATTAGCCCCACGCTCAGGAGCACTGAGGCGCTTCCCAGCTGGACCCAGGAGGCACGGCTGCCCCCAGCAGGGCCCAGTTTGGTGGGGACTGTCTCCGCGTCTGAAATCAAGCAGATGGGTGCGGGTCCGAGCAGGACACTGCTGACCCTGCAACGCCGGGGCCGGGCCAGCCCGCCTCAAGCTCCTTTTTAATTTCTTTTTTTTTTGCTTTTTGGGTCACTCCTGGTGATGCACAGGGGTTACTCCTGGCTCTGCACTCAGGAATTACTCCTGGCGGTGCTCAGGGGACCATATGGGATGCTGGGAATCAAACCTAGGTCGGCCGCGTGCAAGGCAAATGCCCTCCCCGCTGCGCTATCGCCCCAGCCCTTGGGCTGCCTTTGCAATAATTCGGGGCGATTGAGGTGTCAGGCCGTGGAAGGGGGCTCAGAGCGGCGTGGCCGCAGGGCGGCGGGGGAGAGAGCAGGGTGTCTGCAGGCAGGGCCCGGTATGTGTTGGGGGCACCCCGGGTCCCACTCTGCTGAGGGACCCATCCCCTGTCCAGGCAGGCGTGATCCTACAGGGCCCAGCTGTGTGCCTGCAGGACAGGGGTGTGGGGGGCAGAGTGGGCGAGCGAGGGGTACCCAGCCTGGGGCCAACCCAGAGCTGCCCCGGAGCCTCTTCCTGGGCTCCTGGATTCTCCCCGTGACTACGCGCGGGTCCTCCCGGTCTCGCTGTGCTCCCTCCCCCCTCTGCCCCCGCAGCTTCCTCTTTCCCCCTCCCCGTCCCTTTCTGTCACTCCTTCCTTCCCTTTCTTTCATTTCTCCCCTCCCTCATTTCCTCCTTTCTACACAGCTGCCTCCATCCTTCTTGCATTCCCTTCATTTCCTTCCCTCCCTCCCTTCCTTCCTTCCTTCCTTCCTTCCTTCCTTCCTTCCTTCCTTCCTTCCTTCCTTCCTTCCTTCCTTCCTTCCTTCCTTCCTCCCTTCCTTCCTCCCTCCTTGCTCCCACCCTTCATCCTTTCCTTCCTTCCTTCCTTCCTTCCTTCCTTCCTTCCTTCCTTCCTTCCTTCCTTCCTTCCTTCCTTCCTTCCTTCCTTTCTTCCCTCCCTCCCTTCCTTCCTTCTTTCCTTCATTCCTTCCTTCCTTTCCTCCCTTTCTTCCTTTCCCTCCTTCCTTCTCTCCTCTCCTTCCTTCCCCCCTTTCTTTTCTACCCCTCTCTCTACCTCTTTCCCTTCCTTCCCTTCATGCTTTCACTTACCCTGACCCCCTCCCCAGTAGAAACTAACTGCCAGGAGTGCCCCCCCCCCCGCAACACCAGCAAGCAGCTGTGATACAGGGATGCAGGGGGGCTGGTGCAGGAGGGGCGGGTCAGCCTCTGTCCTGCTCGCCGACCGGAAGGCCAGGCCATGCCGTGGGCCACTGTCCCGACCATCTGGTGCAGGAAGGTGACAAGGCCCGAGACCGAGGCCGCCTCTCCCTGTGCCATCAGTGCTGCCCTTCCCCGTCCTCACCAAGTGTCTCCCCGACAAGAGGGAGCGAAAGTTCCCCCCGAGAGGAGGACCCCGGGGCTCGGCAGACTGCAGTGCCCAGGGCCGGTCTCTCCCGGGCTGCCAGAGCAGCTACGGCTCTTTCCCCACCGCTGCAGGGGCTGCGGGGGCTCTAGAACATTCCCCCGACTCTCAGAGCACGCAACTGCCCGGCGGACGTGTCACCGGGTGGCCTGCGGTTCCTCCCCGCTTCCCCCTCATCTGAGTTCCCAGGCCTGGAAGATGAGCTTGTGGGGGGGGGGCGGAGGAGTGGCCCCGACACCCCGAGCACCGGCCAGGCTCAGCCACGGTCTCCACCATCCCTGGCCCCGCGGCTCCACGGCCACGTCCTGAGTCAGGACCGGGAGCTTCTCTCCTCGGGCCACGTGACAAATACCCATTTTAAGCTGCGAACTCGACTGTGGGTCAGACTTCCCTCCGCTAGACGCAGACGAGAAGGAAGGAGCCGACTGATTCTTTCCGCCTGCCCCCCCGCCCCCTCCCCGGGACACAGCCTCACAGATGTCGGGGCGCCAGGACAGAGAAGGCAGGATCGGAGCAACAAGCTAGTGACAGGCTCCAGCCTCACTGTCAGCGAAACCCAGAGGGCTTTACCCTGGGACCCCGCTGAGCATCACGGCCGGGCTTGAGAGTAACACGAGCTCAAGTCCTCGTGTCGTGAAAACCTTGCTCCACCTTGCTCCGGAGTCTGGAGCCAAGAAACGGGCGAGAGCGTGAAATAAATCCCAGGCCAGTGCCACAGGGAGCTGCCTAGCGTCCTCGCCATTTCCAAACCAATGTCGCTCGGAGTCATAACCCTCCCGCCCTGTCATCTGCTCTCCGTTCCCGTCTCGGCTAATTGGGAATCGTGTCAGAGAAGCCACAGATTTTGGGCATTCCTGAGCCTCAGCGTGGGAGCTTGAGCTTGTTGCTTCGTCCTACTTGGACTTCGAGGTAATAAATATGCAGACCGACCGGCAATGAGGATCGGAGGGAAACAGTCGGGGTGGCTGAGCGGGTGCGGCATAAATCCTTTAGTTCTTGGCACAAGAGGACAAAGAAGAAGAACAACAACAACAACAAGAACCCACGTAGGTTCATTATACGGGAAGGGCTCCCTCTTACACCCTATCCAGCATGAATCAAAGTGAAAAATCTGGTATCACTGCAACGAAAATTGGATTTAGCTCATAAGCTAAAAATGACTTTCTCTCCAAGAAAACAGGGCAAGCGCTTTCGGAGCAAATACCAATTGTGCATCTTGTTGACAATTCCACAGTCTCTGCCCACCCACTCCCAACCTTCAGCTAGATTGATGCCAGAGCCCCCCCAGCCCCAGCCCCCGCCCCGGGGAGGAGGGCGCCACAGAGAAGCCCCCTCTATTCTAGGTCAAGGCGCCCACCAGGGAGACGGGAGTTGGGGGTGGAACAACAGACCCCACCGTGAAGAACTCGGGTTCAAGGCAAACCAGGGATCTTCTCCAAGGGGAAGATGCGTGGGTGTGCTCACCAGGGAGGTGGCTCCTTACCCAAGTGTCACTGGCTTCCTGCCTGTCTCCCCCTCAAAGACACCCCACACCGGGCCTCCTCCTGTGGGATCTCTGTGTTTCTAGCGTCGGACTCCCGTGCTTCCTGCCCTCCCCCCAGCCCGCATCTCTTTCATGAAGATGGTGCTTACCTTGGAAAATAAACACAAATGAGATCATCGCACCAGCCGGGAAATCCCAAGAGAAGACGCACAAAACCAGTGGAAAATACTTGAGGGTTATAAGCTGCATATTACAGTTTTAGAGCTCGGGGAGGAAATGGAAGAGGAACAGATGCCAAGCCCGACAGGGGGCCAGGTTCTGCATCAAAGCCATAAAAATATACAACCGCTTTAATGGGCAATTATTCTTTGCATTTGGGCGCTGGGTAGAATTTGCATGAGGTTGCCAGATGCCCTGCAAAGGTGTGCGGTCAGGATGCAGGGAGGGGGCTCTCTCTCTCTCTCTTTCTCTTCCCCTCCCTCTCTTCCTCTCCCTCTCTCCCTCTCCCTTTCTCTCTCACTCTCACTCTCTCTTTCCCCTCTCTGTCGTCCCCCTCGCTCCTTCTCTCTCCCTCTCTTCCTCTCTCTCTCCCTTTTTCCCTCTCCCCCTCTCTCCCTCTCTAACTTTCTCTTTCCCCTCTGTCTCCCCCCTTTCCTTCTCTCTCCCTCTCTCTCTTCCTCTGTCCCCCTCTCTCTCCCACTTTCCCTCTCCCCCTTTTTCTCTCTCTCACTCTCTCTTTCCCCCTCTCTCCTTCTCTCTCCCTCTCTCTCTCCTTCTCTCACTCCCTCTCTGCCTCTCTCCCTCTCTCTCCTTCCCTCTCTCCCTCTTCCCCCATCTCTCACTCTTACTCCCTTTCTCCTCTCTGTCTCCCCTCTCTCTCCTTCTATCTCTCCCTCTCCACCTCTCCCTCTCCCTCTCTCTGTCTCCTCTCTCTCTCTCTCTGCTGAGTCTTCCTCCTTTGTTCCCCACCATCACCCCTACCTCCCCGCCCCCCCCACCACACGGAGTTTGAATATCGGGAGGCAAAGAGCCATGCTCATTTGGGGATGGGGTCGCTCTGCAGGAGATTCAGAGGAGGAAAGAGACACTTACACAATTCTGGGGGTGCAGGAACGCTTTCAACAGCGGGTTCGTGGTGCTGCAGAATTCCCCTGGGGGGAACACCCGTTCCATGCGCTGGACCGTAAATTAAGAAGTGGCATATAATAGGTGACACACCAAGGCGAAATGAACAGCCAGCTAGAGCTCAGCCTCAGAGGCAGAGCTGAGTGTGAGCTACACCCCGGCGATGAGCCCCCCGAACAAAGAAAAAAAAAGAAAAGAAAACCCCCAACACAAGGGATTCTTTTTTTTTTTCCCAAATGACAAAAATGTTTGCTTTTTTTCCCCCCCGGAAATGAATCTCATAAAAGATACATCACATTGATTGATGACACCATTAGGTCACTATCTTTAAATGACATTAAATGGAACGTTGATTTTGATGGAGCATATTTAGTTTTAGGTCAAAACAAAAATGAAAAGACTTTCAGGATTTAAAAAAAAACAATTTGGAAATTTCAAGGCTTGGGGAGGGGGCTTGGAGGGGGGGAAGAAAAAGACTGAGGGGTTCTAGTCAGTCATCTGCCAAATTAAAAACAAAATGAAACCCAAACCCAAAATGGCCTCTTTATTTGTGGGATTCTCAGAGTCGCCTAGTCGCATTAATCCCTGAGACACACATTTGGGATCAGCTCCTGTTTCCTTTTAAAAGGCACGTTGATATTAAATACTGCTGTTTAGAAGTGAATAAATCTACATTTTGGACAAACAGTTTCTTATAGGACAACCTCATTTGAAATGCATTGAATAGGAAAACAAAAATTTCTAATTAATGTACAAGTCTAATCACCATTCTCCACATGGAAGAGTAATTTTTCACTGTTCATTTGCTCGGTTTAATCTCAAAACTGACATAACAGAAACGCAATGTCCTATAAATCTCCACTCATTTGTTTCTTTAATATTCATATTCCATTGAACTGCAGTTGCTTGTTGCTGCAGCCTATTACAACTTGCAAAAGTGTCGATAAAAATATTATGAAAGGCAAGATGTGTTTCTTCCCGGCTGTGCAAGCCATTTATGTGGGGAGAGACAATAAATGGCTCGTGGCTGTTCCCCCCAGCCTGCTGCTTGGTGGGTGATTAGTGATTAATTACCTGGCAGCAAATTGACATGGCACCAGGAAATTGACACAGCCCTGATTAATTAACTTTTTATGGGCGGTAGTTACTCACAAAACATTGCGCACCATAATTGAATCTCTTTACATAACGTCATGGTACAAAAGTTTTAGTCAAATCCAAATTAGCCAGAAGTTTCCAGCCTGTTACAGGTCTGATTAGGATATGTCGGAAGGCTTGGCAAGGACTTGAACTTGGGGAGAGACGCACGGTTCGCAGGGAGGATGAAAATGACATTATAGTGGCCTGATGGGCCACGGCGGGTCTAGGGCCCCGGACCTCTCTGGCCCTGTGCCCTGTGTCCTTGCGGCCACACCTGGATGCTCCATCTGGGGTGCTCCCGGGAATCCTCCTTCCTTGGCCAGGTCCCAGAGGGGTGCACTGTGCTCCCGTCCTAGCCCCATCTCCCCCCGGCCGGGCTAGTCCCCGACACGACACATCAGCTTCCACACTTCCTGTCCACTGGAGGCAGCTGGGTGACCCGGCTCTCCCTGGGGATGTCCCGGCGACTGAATCTGGTGCTAAGGCTGTCTCAGCACCCAGATGAGCGCCTGGTGGGAGGCAATGCAGAAAACCCCCATCCCGCGGTAAGGTAGACTCTGCACCCCACAGAGGTTCAGTGACAGCCGGGTAGGGGGCAAAGGGTGGGAGTGGCCCCTGGACTTGTAAGGAGGATGCTAAAGAGGGGATGTCGGGCCTTAGAGGAGCTCTGGTTGGTGGGGGATCTTGGGGGGGGGAAGGATCAGAAGAATGCCAGCGCGAGATCTAACTCATCGGGCAAAACCCATTCTGTGGGGGAGGCCTTCCTGCCATGAAGAGCAGTGAGCAGGGCTGGAGAGAGAGCACAGTGGGGGGGGGAGGGAGTCTGTCTTGCACGGGGCCAACCAGAGCTCAGCCCCCACATCCCACAGACTCCCCCGAGCCCGGCCAGGTGAGAGCTGGGTGGTCCCCAAACAGTGACTCATGTGTGCTACCCAGCAGATCCAAAGAGTAAGACCCGAACTCATAAAAGCTAAAAGACCGGCCTGAGCTGATGTCTCACTGGCCTGGGCAGGGAGGGAGGGAGGGAGGGAGGGAGGGAGGGAGGGAGGGAGGGAGGGAGGGAGGGAGGGAGGGCAGGGCGAGGGTTGCCCAGGAAAGTTCAATGTCCTCCAACAAGAGAACTAGGATGAAGCTGTCTCAAGGAAGCTTTGGGAGGGAGCTTCCTACATCTACTGCCCGCTCCCCTGGAGGGTCTACAACTCTCCCCCGCCCCCCAGTATCCTTGCGGCCAAAGCCGTGAGCCCCTGACAACTAAACCCGACTAGGACGTTTCTCCCAGATGTGGAGAAGCTGGTCAGGTCATATCGGGGAACTCTGCGTCCCCTCCCCACCGCCGGCCCTGCACAGCACTGGGCGGCGAGACTGTTCTCAAGAGTCCCCCTCTACTCCCAACGGGGTAAGAAAGAAATCTCTTATCTGGGAAAGGGATAAACCCAAGTCATCGAGAGGGGAGGGAAAAACAAAGAACCAAGTATAAGGAAAACAGAGGGACTGACTCAGGGCGACGAGGCCACCGGCCCCACGCAGGGTGGTTTCTCACGGAAGGACACAAAACAAAACCTGGGGACTGGAGAGAGGGTGGCAGTGGGAAAGCGCTTGCCTTCCCCTCGGGCGTCCCCTGGGCGCCAGCAGGAGTGAGCCCTGCGCACAGAGCCAGGAGGAGGCCGAGCCTCGCCGGGCGGGGCTCAAAAATTGGGAGAAAAATCCCAAAGACCCTCATCAAGCCCACGGGGCGAGCCTGACACCACGCGTGTGTGTGTGTGCTCTTTCATCGTCAGGCCGTGGCCAGCCGGGGGGGAGGGGTAGCAGCAGGCGGGACTCGACTCACAGCCCCTGTCCTGGTTTCCCCGCAGCCCTAGCCGCGCCCTTCTCGCTCGGACACACCTGGGGAGAGGAGCAGCACAGAGGCGCGGGCGGGACACACGGTCTGCCCTGCTGCGCCCCAGGCCCGCCGACCCCAGGCCCCAGATAGAATTTCTCGACCGTCCTATCCCGCAGGATGAGGGCGGGTCTCCATCTCGGCGCAGGGGACCGAGAAGGGAGACAGAGTAAAGCCCTGCCCGGAAGGCGGGTCCTGCTCTGGGAACAGAGGGGCATGCCGTCCCCCCGTGCGTGTGGGACACGGCCTGACCACCAGCTCAGCGTCTCCCGCCTCCAGGAAGCACACAGGAAGCCGACAGTCACACACATGACGGCCGATCGGGGCGTGAGCACAGCAAGTGGCTAGGGTGGAATCACTGCTGAGTTAAGCATATGGTGGCGTTTGGACACCAGGGGTCAGCCAGAGCGACAGGCCAGCGGCCAACCCAACTTCCACACCGACCCTGTCTGGTCCCGCGGGCCCTGCTAGCAGTGACCTCTGAGCAGAGCACAGAGCCGGGAGCAACACTGGGGCATGCATTCCCAGCGTTCCCCGGGGCTGCAGGGATCCGGGGCCCCGGCCAGGGGGTTGTGCTTTGCCCTCCGGGTCCTGGAGATGGGCCGGGCGAGGCCGCGGGCACTTCCTTGGGCAGCTGGACAGACAAGCTCAAAGCCGACCTGACGGGCGGTCCCTGCACACACGGACCCGAGGGCGGCCTGACCTGACCCCTGCAGTGACCACGTCGGTCAGGCGCTTGGTGCCCAGAGAGGGGCGGGTGTGCACGAGCCCGCCGGGACCCCGAGATCCCCACCGAGGCAGGGGCACTCGGACCTGCCATTCCTCCCCCAGTAGTGCTTTAGGGCCCTGCGGGGTCCCGGGGGCTGGGGGTGTCTCAAGTGCTCCCTGAGAAATAGCTCCGCCTGCCTTTCTCAGCAAAACAGCCCCAACCCCCAACAGAAGCATGCAAGCAGGGGTCCGAGCACCACGGGGGCGCGTGCAATGGAAAGCCAGGGGGTCTGGGGTCTGGGGGTGTGCACCTCCACATGGGGGGACCCTCCCCCGGGCCACCCGCACATGCTCGCAACAGTCGCGTCCGTGACAGCGCGAGGAGACACTGCAGCACTGGGGGCCTCCCCGGGGGCGCCTCCACCTGGGGCTGCTTTCTGCGCTCAGAGGCGGGCGCTCAGCACCCTTCCTCCACAGCTCTCTGGGGGGGGGGGGTCGCATTTGGAGGGGCATCAGGCAGGGGAGCAGGAGGGGAGGTGAGAGGTCGGGACGAGGGCCACCGAGAACCCTGATGGATTATTCTCATTGGCTGTTCCGAGCTCCCGCCGACGCGCTTACCCCAGCTCTGAGCACTTGAGAGTTTGCCTCGATGAGCAAACCCAGGTCCCCCGCCCAAACCCCAGAAGGATACATCTGCTCCCCTGCACCATCACAGCCACCCCCCCCCCCCCCCCGCCTGCTAAAGCTTCTCTCCAGCCCTCGCAACTTTCACGCCCTTGCAGGGGCGTCCGAGATCGTGTGAGGGAGGAAAGGAAGCGGGTGTCTAAAACAGCACACAGGACTGCACGGCACCGAGGGGTAAACCCCAGGCCCCGGATTAAAGGACTGAGGCCAGGGAAGAGGAAGAGGAGCTGGAGGAAGACGCGGGGCTGGTGGCGGTGTCCGGGTGAGGCATAGCAGAGCTAGCCCCGGAGGACGGCAGCCGGCTGAGGGGAGGGCGTCGGGGGACACTGTGGTAGGGCTGGTGTCGAACACCGTTTGGTTACTTGCTTTTCAATTTTGGACCCATCCCCCACCCCGTGTTGCTCAGGACTTGCTCCTGGCTCTGTGCTCAGAGGTCACTGCCAGCAGGACCACTCAGGGGGGGATGGAACTTGGGCTGGCCACTGGCCCAGTGCTCTGGTCCCTGGTGTTGGAGCACCGCGCGCTGAAAACTCAACTATGAGTAACTTCGTGAAAGCACGGCGCCTAAATTAAACACACAGAGCCCAGCTCTCCAGTGAGCTTCTCCACTCCGGGGGGGTCGGCCCGCCTGGACCCCGGGCGGGTGGAAGGGCCACGGTGGTGAGGGCCACGCAGTGCTGCTCTTCCACTGGACACATGACACAGCTTATCTGTGACCGCTACCACAGGCCTGGGGTGCCCGGGGAAGTCCCCCGGAACTGCTGCCTCGCTGCCTCTCCGTGGCGCCTCCCCTCCGCCTTGTTCTCTGGCTGTACGTGCCCCCGAGTCCCAGGGCAAGAGAGTTTATTGTTTTAATATCTGTCTGACACCGAGCCGAGCAGCCTCCAGCGGCTTCTTATCTGTCATATGTATTTCTGTGAAAGAAATATCAAGACAAATAAGATGTTTGGGGGCACACCGCGGGATGGGAGCTTCTGCAATCTGCAGGCTCTCGCCGCCGTGAGACCCCGCGTGAACACAGAAGCCCGTGAGCTCCGGCATTGAGATTAATAACCAGAGCGTCGGGAGAGCCACGCGGGCCCCATCGCCAGCAAGGAGGCTGCGGGTCTGCGGGTTCTTTTATTCCCCACCCCCCTTTGAAACAACTGAGGATGTTCAACATGTGTGTGTGCGTGTGTGCGTGCGTGTGCATGTGTGCGTGTGTGTGCACATGTGTGCGTGCGTGTGTGTGCGTGCATGTGTGTGTGTGTGCGCACGCTCGCGTATGTGTGTGTGTGTGTGTTTAGAATTTTCCCTGAAATTCTTATACAACAGCCCATCGGGAGGACAGACTCTGATTGGCAGTCAGTCCAGTCCAAATCTCGAGGCAAGCAAGGAGTTAACCCATCTAGGAAGGTCTTAGGGGTGGGAGATGCCAAAGAGCCAATTGTGGACTGTGGTGCAGGGTGGAGAGGGGGGTTGGGCAAGGTTCTCCTGAGAGGGGGTTCAAATCTCCTGCTCTGAGGCAGAGAGAGTCTTTCCATGCTCACGGAGCCCAGCTCCATTCCTGACCCCGACGTGACGACCCCCGCCCCCTCACCACCCAAGCCCCTTCCTGTGAAGTCCTACAGGTTCTGCTGTACACGATGGCGCTAACCTCAGGAGGTTGCGGTTAGGGGGGGAGGGCCAGGGGGAGGGTGGGGAAGAACGTCAGAGCTTTAGACCAGCAGATGTTGCTCTTATCATTATTCATAGACTCTAGGGTCAGAATGAGGACACCCCCCGCCCCCTTCCTCCTGGGCACATTAATTAAGAGGCAGCTCCAAACCCAGGAGCCAATACATCCCATTTTAATACCCCCTTTTTTTAAATGTAAAATCATCCTTTCTAAAAATATATGATAAACGGGCTGCAAATTGAAAGACAGTGAGGCTGTACTCAGTCCTATTCAATCCGGAGACCAAAAGAAAAAATTAATAATACTTATTCTGGCTTTGGGGGAAATTTTGATATTTTGTTCACCACGGATTCCTCCCCTGCCTGCCCCCCCCCGCCCCGATGCAGAGTATTTAAAAAGCACGTTGACATTTAATGCATGAGGATTCTGTGTCTGCAGGCACCTCTTTAAATCCGCCTGAGATGGGTTTCCTCCTGGCTCACCCTGGCACCTGGTTATGATTCTGGGAAGCCATAACCTCCAGGGAATATCGACAAAGCCATGTCCGGGGTAGCCCGGAAGCCAGGGTCCCCGGAAAGAGACCCAGGGGAGGGGGAGACGAGTTCTAGGGCCTGGACGTGGTCTGTTACCAGAGCTCGGGGCAGGGGCCTCCTGCGTGCTAAGCACAAGAAAGGGAAGTCATAAATTAGCGGAGACCGTTACTTTAATTACAGAAAACCCCGGGAACTTCTATCCCTGACCTGAAAGCCGAACCATGCGGGTCTGATTTATGTTTGTTTCTGTCACTTAAATCATTGTTTTATGAATTCTACACAACGGCGTCCATAAAATCCGCGATCAATATATCAATTAAAAACGTGCCACTTACCACTTGCCCTTGAGCTTCATACACGTGAATAAAGGAGCTGAGTTTGCATTTGGGTAACACGGAAATTCCTGAGCATTTGCCAGGGGGACGGGAGCAGGAGGGGGAGGGGGCTCCCCTGCCTCCTTCCATCCTGTCCTGGACCCAGGGGTGAACGTTCCAGGGTCACAGAGAAGGCTCTGAGCTGAGAGCTACGGCTCAGCCGAGTGTGTGTGCGGTGCACTGGCCGTGCCGAGTCACCAAACACTGCTGCAGAAAACGCTCTCCTTGCCCATGACAAGGAAACCTGGCATCTCTGTGCCCAGGGCACTGTCCTGGACGGAATGACCCCCTCTCCCGAGCTCAGAGGTGGAGGTCCTCATGCCACCCACGTGATAGTATGTGGAGCCGGGCTTTTAGAGAGATACCCCAGCCAGAGTCACATTGGGGTGGGGGGACGCTTATCAGGGGACGGAAGAAAACTGTCATGGAAAGAGAGGTGGAGGGACCACCCAGGAGCCAAGAGGAGAGAGAGGCCAAGGCGGAATCTTCCAGAACGGCAGCCTGATCCCAGCCTCGAGCTCAGAGGAAACACTTTGCGGCTGCGTCAACCCTCCAGTCCGTGGGCCATCGTCAGGATCAGCAAAACCGAACCTGCTCTGACCAGATTTCTCTGGAATCGGAAATGGCCTGTGGAGCTGGTGACCCAAGGAGGGAGACGCAGGGTCGTTTGTCCCTGACCTTCGCAGCATGGCGTGGCAGGCCAGTGAAGGCCAGGGGCCCAAACGGAAGGTTGTTGGTTCCCTCAGTGCCATGTATGGGCTCCCCCCCCCGCCACCACACACACACACACACACACACACACACACACACGCACACACACACAGAGAGGCAGCTCTCAAGGTAAATGAAAATAGAGCAAGACAGACTGAGAAGGTGGAAGGGCAGGTGTGATGGGACGTCCCCGGGAGACGTGCATGGCACGGTCAGGAGGACGCCTCCCGAGAGAGCAGGCCCCGGCAGCAGGGCCTGGAGACGCCCGCCCGGGCCAGTCCACAGGCAAACACCAAGAAGCACCACGGGCAGGTGCTGGCAGGGAGGTGGAGAGGGAGCCAGCTGGGCCAGGCCTGCAGGGAGGATGTGTGGGTGCACCAGGAAGCGGGTGCTGCAGCGCTGTGGGGTGGGGGTGTGCATGGAAGACGGGGAGGGAGAGAGAGACTAACTGGGCAGGCGTCAGCCCTGCAGGGAGAGCCCGGATGCACCCAAAGGCTCAGGCAGGGATGATGCAAGAGAGCGACAGGCTGGCGCAGAACGTGGGCTGGCTGAGGTGCGGGCATGATGCGGACGTGGGCACCGTCCTGGGTGTGCAAACCACAAACCCCACCTCTCACTCTTGGGCACGGACGCGACCTTTTGAGCATGAATGAGGAAAAAAATGCAGAATCCTAAGGCATGGATTCGGAGCCTTGCGGAGGATTTGTGTCTTTGGAGAAAAAGGGGTTCTGCTGGCCCAGTTATTCCATCCATGGCCTTGTGTGTATAGGTGTGTGCCTGCGTGTGTATGTGAGTGTCTGTCTGTGCATGCGTGTGCAGGAGTGTGTGTGCACACATAAATGTGTGCCGACGTTAGTGTGTGTATGCTTCCCTGACGGTTGTGAACACATGTTCCTTTAAGCCATTTAAAAATCTATTCAGGAAATCGGAAGAGCACAAAAACAAAGCTGATTCCATTGACCTGGTTCCTGCTTCTGGAAACATCTATTGTCAGTGGAGCTGACAGAGGGTTTTCCCATGCATGGATGCCAAGGATACCTCTTGGCATTCAACTAATGCGAGTGGAAGTGGTATTTTAATTTGAAGGAGAGCAGGGGCTGTGTTCTTGACCTTCCTCTTTCTGCCGGGAGTCATTTTTGATGTCAAGCATTCACGGTACGCAAACAGAGCTGATAATAATCCACCAGATGCTCTTCTGGACCTGGGGGTGCCCGTGCCCGGCGTGGTGGGCAGAGAGCGGCCCTTCCCACCAGCCCGGCCTCACCCCAGCAGTGCGAGGTGAGGCAGGGGACGGCGCCCCTCGGAGCAGGGAACTAACGCTGTTTAAACATTCGCATGGTGCTGCTCTGCGCGAACCTGGTGCACCTCGGTTCATCTTTTAAGACAAAAACATTCGTGTTCGCTGTTTGTGTTTGGCATGAGACGAGCTCGGCTGCCTGACTGTCTGGAGCTCGGCCCTGGACTCTTTTAGGTTTCTGGAAAGTGCCCATCATATACTCGGGAACGGGGGCCCCTTAGGACATCAGAGAGGGAGTCTGAGGTCTGGTACAGCATGAACCCCGATAAAGCTGGGGAATGCAGAGGGTGAGCAGAGGTGTCAGACGGGACAGGCCCAGGGATTAAGTGACACGGACAGCACTGAGTGACAGATCTCTCACTGGGTCCTATTCGTGGGATGAGTCATGTTGAGGGGAGGGTCACTTACCACCTATGGGGGGGGCATTATGCAAAAAAAAAAATGCATCCTTAGCAAACCAGCTACCTCCCAGAGCAATGATTTTCATCACAGACTCATTTTCTTCGGGGTCCTTTACAAAGTGCCTCCCCGACTCCCAAAAGGGTGTTCTTTACTCATGAACAATCTGGCTTGGCAGAGGGGCGGGGAAAGTGACCATCCAAGGCCCGGAGAAGAGAGGGCCCCGGCAACAGCCCAGAGAAGGCGAGGCGTCCGGGTGGAGGCTGGTCAGCCCCTAAGGTCCCCAGTGAGAAAGGCTGGCCAAGACGCCCTCCGCCCGGGAGCACAGTGGCCAGGTGCAAACAGGAAACAGCATTTTCAAGTTCAAGCAAAGGAAGGCACCATGCAGGGTGGCTGAAGAGATGGAGAGCTCGGCTCTGGGGCCCAAGGCTGGGGGGACCCACGGGTCTGCATGGTCTGGGGCTTCACGGGAGGGACTTACGAGCCTTTATCTCTCTCTCACATGCACACATTCACACCCGCACCCATGCACACACACAGACACACTCACAAAGGCACACACACACTCACATTCACACACGCACTCATACTTCACACTCACAGACACTCATACATGCACTCACACACACACTTACACATGCATTCACACACAGTACATATTCACTCACACATACACACACACTCACATATTCACTCACACACACATACACACACACTCACATATTCACTCACACACACATACACACACTCACACATGCACTCACATTCACACACACTCACATATTCACTCACACACACATACACACACATACACACTCACACACACACACACATCTGTGTATTTGAAAAAAAATCACCCTTTCTCAGCTAGTGATATTGTTTCCGCAAAGTGAGGGGTGGGGCAGGAAACCAGAGAGTAGGGGGCACTCTTATCTTGCCCGCTGACCCAGGTTCAATCCCTGGTGCCCCTTAGGGTCCCCTGAGCACTGCCAGGAGTGACCCCTGAACTTAGAGCCAAAAGTAAGCCCTGACCGCACATGGGTGTTCTCCGTCCCCCTAAAAAGAACAACAACCCCAGAGTTATGACGCTCTACTGGAAGAGACCCCTCCCCG
This sequence comes from Sorex araneus, assembly GCF_027595985.1. Classification (NCBI taxonomy): domain Eukaryota; kingdom Metazoa; phylum Chordata; class Mammalia; order Eulipotyphla; family Soricidae; genus Sorex; species Sorex araneus. The sequence continues at coordinate 219,347,696 of NC_073305.1, forward strand.
GCTGAGGCCTGAGGGAGGGTTCCCAGCTGACGTCACATGAGCTCTGCTAAGACACGGCTGGGCCGGGGGCACTCCCTGGCGAAGCACAGGCTCAGCCTCTGCGAGGTGCCGTGCCCAGGTGCCAACTCCGCGCCTGGGCCCTCCCACCCGACTGGCTTCCAGGTACCTGCAGCCTCGAGAATAGTCTGGGCTGGAGAGACAGGCCAGCAGGGAAGGCACTGGCCTTACACGCAGCGGGCCTGGCTCCACCCCGGTACCACTCAGGGTCCCCTGAGCCCCCCCCCCCCCCGGGAGCCACCCCTGCGCACTGGCAGGCAGGACCCGGACATCTGAATAGGAAAGTGGAGGGGAGTCACCCCTGCGTTTGGGAGGGGAAGGACACGTGTAGGTGCCAGGAAGAGCCGCCAGCTGACCTCCCAGTGCAGCCCCGCGCCCCAACGTGGGGGTCGCAGGGTCCTTCTGGCCACCCCCGTGCGAGGAGGCCCAGACCCTGCACGGGCTCGCCGTCAGCGTCCTGTGAAGACGCTCTGGGCTCTGTTCTACGGGCGGGGAAGAGGAGCTACTGTTTCCTCTGACGCTACAGAAGGAGGTTCATTATCTTTTAATGTTTTTGAAAAATTGCTCCTGGCCCACGGGGAGTGGGGGGAGGGGACGATCGATGGAGAGGCAACAAACAGCATGGAAGTTGCGAGCCTCTTCGCAGACTTCCCTGACGCTCCGTGAAGGACGGGACGGGCAGGGAAGTCGCAGGATGGACGCTGGGGATGGACGGGGGGAGGGGGCGGAGCAGACACGGGCAGGCTCTCTCTCTCACCTGACCCCACGGCGCGACTTTCCGACCCATGAAGAGTGAGCAGGTGTGGGGAGGGCGCCCCGAATCTGTCCCTCACCCAGTGAGGGTCCCTGCGGGGGCCAGCCAGCAAGCTGTCCTCGGGCCCTGGCTCTGAGCAGGTCGGGGACAGGCTTTGCCCTGAGTCTGCAGCTGGCCGGACCCAGGGCCTCATGATTGTGTGTGTCCCCTACGTGAACCTCCTGTCCGCATCACGCGTCTGGTCCCGACGTGTCACCCATGAGCAGCGTCCCCTTTGCGTGTCACCTGCGCGTGCCACCCGTGTGTGTGTGCTGCAGCTGGGCGCCAGCTGTTCGCCCGTGCATGCCTCACCTCTGAGTCACACCTGTGTGACCCATGTGTCTACACTGGGCATCACCTGCGTGTGTCTCCGAGGGGCTACGGGAACTGGGTGACGCGAGTCCCCGTCTGCCGTCTGTGGCCCCTTCCCCCACTCCCTGGCGCTGGTCACGCGACTCTCTGCCCGCCCTGCCAAGCATAGTCCACGCCAACCGCGTCTGCCGTGGCACCAGCTCTGCGGGGCCGGCCAGCGGCAGTCGCCGGGGTGAAAAAGGACATTGGCTCAAGGCCCGAGGGTCCCGGGAGCTCGTCCTGGACTGAGCAAAGGCACATTTCAGCCCCCGACGGCTCCGTGGACCAAAGGCGGAAGAGAACACCGTGGATGCGAGAGGGTGGGCCTCAGTCTCCCGCTGTCCTGGCACACCGGGGGCGAGGGGGTAGTACCCATGTGCCTAGACCCAGCTGGAAGAGCAACCCGCAGGGCGAGGCCTCCCCAGAGTCAAACACCAAAGCGACTGTTTGTAGGAGTCCCTCCATCACCCCCACAGTCCTGAGCACTGAGCACCACCGGGAGTGAGCCCCAAACCACAGACTGCTTGGCGTGAGTTGACACACAAGCTACTCCCGCGGCTACAAAGCCCTCGTGGCAGTACCTACCTGGCGTGGCAGGATGGGGAGGGGGCCGAGCCCGAGGGAAGGGAGTTCCTTTCCTAGTTCTGGGGTCTCGGGACCCTGGCCCAAGGCGGGGCTGTTCCTAAGTCTGCTCAGAAACGCTTGGCGCCAGGTGGGGGAGACTGGGCGTTTCGGGGACACGGAAAGACGCTTGACTCCAGAGGCGCCCGCAGCTCTGGCTGCAGCTACAGCCCCCAGCCTGGGGACCAGCCTGTCCCCTCCCGCCGTGCGCCCCGCCCCACCTCAGGCTTGGGAACAGAGATGCTGGGCTGTGGGACGGGATGCGGGGGCTGCTGTGCCTCAGACTTCAGCAGCCTCGCAGCACCCCGCTCCCCCGCCCCGATTCATAGTTCAACTCTCACCCCCGAGAGGACGCCTGGGGCTGGTCAGGCTCGGGGGTCGGAGGGGGCATGAAGATGATGAGGTCTCGGCTGCAGCCTGGCCCTGTGGGGACCCTGGGCACAGTGCGGGGGAGGAGCTGACGCCCCTACTGACCTGGGAGCAGG
>NC_073305.1:219355002-219407648 GCF_027595985.1 Sorex araneus
CCCACACAGCAGAGCTTGGCAAGCTCCCTGTGGCGTATTCGATATGCCAAAAACAGTTAACAACAAGTCTCACAATGAAGACGTTATTGGTGCCCGCTCGAGCAAATCGATGAGCAATGGATGGGATGACAGTGCTCCAGTGAGAAGCAGAGAACAGTGCGGCCAGGGCTGACTGCCCTGAGAGCAAGATGAGTTAAGAAGCTCAAGCTGGGGGCTGGAGCGATAGCACAGCGGGTAGAGCATTTGCCTTGCATGCGGCCGACTCAGGTTCAATTCCCAGCATCCCATAGGGTCCCCCGAGCACCGCCAGGAGTGATTCCTGAGTGCAGAGCCAGGAGTAACCCCTGTGCATCGCCGGGTGGGACCCAAAAAGCAAAAATAAATAAATAAATACATAAATAAGCTCAAGCTTGGTAGGTGTGGGCAGGGTCCCCCAAGGCCCTTCGCGTCCACCGGGCTGACCAATGGGAGGGCTTCCTCAGACCCTCCCTGCCCTCTTAGCTGCAGCACAGACCACCAGCCTCCGACTCCTCCCCCCGTGGGACTCTGCTCCTCGTGCCGAGCCCGTGCTGACAGCTCCTGGGAACTGAAGGGGACACGTCAAACGTCTCACGGGGTCCCTCAGCCGGGGCGGGACAGTGACCAGCGCCGAGCTGGCCGTCCCGTGGGCCGGGACCCCACAGCTGCATTCTCATCCTAGGCCATGGCTTTCCTCTGGGCAAGCCCCGTGAGATCGTCCTTTCTGCCCGCTCTCAGGGGCAGGGGGCAGGGTGGCACAGCCAGTGGCGCAGAAGGCTAGCTCTGGCTCCGTGTTCTGAGTTCCGGACTCGGACAGGCGGAGAGAAATGGTGCCAGCCACATGCAAGACCAAGGGCCTTCACCCCGCTCCCAGCTCTCTTGGGCTGGTCTTTCATTCATTCATTCATTCATTCATTCATTCATTTACTTATTTATTAAACGGATTTTATTTGGAGGTTTTGAAGGGAAGGAGGAAGAGAGAGTGGGAGAGAGCAGAGAGTAACATGCTGAAGAGAGAACACTGGCTTCTCCAAGGGTGGAGAGAACCCCACACACACCCCAGCAGTAGACACGGAAGCATGCAAGTCCACATCACAAGAGGGGAGATGCGGGCGACACATTTGCTCAGCCACATGGGCACAGGCAGCACCTGGGCTCGGGCAGCCTATGCGCCTCCTTTACTTATTTATTTAAAATATCCAATGAGGAGAACGTTGGCGATTTCATATGAATCTATTTCTTTGTTTGTTTGTCTCATTGCTTTTGTTTCGGGGGCCACTCTTGGTGGTGCTCAGGGCTTACCCGAGCTCTGCAATCAGGAATCACTCCTGGTGGGGGGGGGACTCAGAAGACCTTGTGGGTGCCGGGGATTGGACCTGGGTCTGCTGCGTCCGACGCAGGTGCCCTACCTACTGTGCCATCCCTCCGAGCCCTGGCCCTGTGTTCCTAAACACTCACCCACGTCCTTCCTCTGTAGTTCATTCGCTTCCTCTCTGCCCAGTTCCCAGGAGGGAGCCAATGATACCGACACCCCATCGTACTTCAAGACAAAACAAAACAAACCTTGGCACATTTTTTGGTAACATGCTCGATCACAGCTCTTAATGTACTTCCTGACTCGCCTAACTACAGATAACCCGTCCTGGGCAGGAGCCAACGCATCCTTTTGTTTTGGTCTCCAGCCTTGAGCCAAACAGCTGGCCTTCGGAGCCATCGAGAAATCGAATGACTGGAGGTGTGAAGGGCCTTGCCAATTCTAGCCTCGTTACAAATAGTGTTGTGTCCACCCCGATTTTCTCCAGGGGGTTTCGTCTGCCCCTTGGTGAGGCTGAAAGTCCCTGCAGAGGAGGAGCCAGCTCTGTCTTGGGGATTCAGCTCTCCCCGCCACCCCCCACGACCCCCCCGCGCCCCCCCCCCCGCACTTCCTGGTGCTGTTCAAATGGACTCAGCTGGCGGCCATGCACCTGGTCACTTGGCCATGCGTTTCCTGGAACACCACTGACCGTCTGTGCCGCTGGCAGGAGCGGCTCCAGGTGACGGGCCGGATGTGTGAACAGCCCTGATCTCTTCCAAGGCCTGCCCAGAGGGCCCCCTCACTGGTTTGCCAATCCCTGGCATGATCTCCCCATGGGCAATCAGAAGCAAGACTTGGAACCTTCCAGCCATCCAGCTGCGAGAGGACAAGGCTGGGCCAATGCCACAGGCGGGGCACCCAACACCCACCCCTTCCTGCTCACTGGGAGACTAGTTTGTGCAGCTAGGGGGTCCTTCTAGGGCTGGGGGGGGGGCGGGCAGGAGAAGCTGAGAAGGCATCAGGGAGGGCTCGAGTCACCGGCAAGAAGGAGCCTCTGGACCTTGAACACGGCGGCTGGTGGGAAAGTGGGCAGCTCTCCCTGTCTTGCCTGCGAACCTTCGACCTTTGTTTTCTGACCCAGCAGGCTCTGCTTCTTCCCGTGTGAAATCCCCTGAGCTGGCTCTTCCTTCCAGAAACCTGCTTCCAGAATCCTGGGGCGCCCCCGTGACCAGGTCCACTTCCTCAGCCTGTTTGTTTGTCTGTTTTTTTCCCCCTCTAGACTGTGTTTGAATGACCTGGAGGAGAAGCGTTTGCCCCTGAGAGACGCTGGACCAGGCTGACTCATCTCCTGTCCCCAAAGGTCCGGCGACTCCGACCAAGAGGCAGAAGGACGAGGAAGGAAGAAAGAGCCTGTAAGGAAGCCGTGCCGTAGACAGACGGGACGGGAGGGGACAGAGCAAAGGGGGGCTCCTCCCGAAACACCCGCCCTGCCACCGAAGGGGCGAGCCAGCACAGCCCCTAGCAGGCCGGGCGGGAAGGAAGTGACGTCTAGGGCCTCGGGGAGCGACTTCCGGTCACTTGAGAGTGACAAACACTCGTGGTGGCCAGGCAAGCTCCCGACTCACGGACAACTGGGCGTGCCCGGCCAGTGCATTTCACTAGCTCCAAGATGAAGACGCCCTGGGAAACTGGGGGCCGGGTCCCTCGTTCGAGAGAGATGCGGAGGACGAATACCCTCGCCCAGGTATAGAGCGACAAGCACCAGGAGGCTCCTGGAAAATGCCTCCGGGCCCAAGGGAATGCCAGGTGCCCGAAAGCCCGACCCGGAGCCAGACGGCTGCCAGGACAGGCCGCAGCTGACGTGAAGTTTCGACTAGGCCTGAGGTTCTGCTCCCCATAAACCAAATTTGCCCAAAGAAGGAACTGCTAGGTCACCTGACTGGTCATGAGGGGTCACTATGTCCATTTTTTTTTCTGCTTTATTTTTGGGTGGGTGGGGGTCACACTTGGCTGTGTACAGGGACTGCTCCTGGCTCTGCACTCAGGAATCACTCCTGGCAGTGCTCAGGGGACCATATGGGATGCTGGGGATCGAACCCAGGTCTGCTGCATGCAAGGCAAATGCCCTCCCCGCTGTACTATCGCTCCAACCCCACTTTTTGAACAACCACAAACTGTTACCATGTCCATTTTTTTGGAAGGACCAGAAACTGACCAACTGCTATCTAATATTGACTAACCGCTGACGACTGTGGCTGGGTCACTGCTCTCATAGTGCTTGCTCAACTTGGGACCTGTACAAACTGCTTGCACTGGGAGGTCGGGGTCGCCATCAAGAGCCCACCCTGGGGTGAGATAGTTGACCCCGGTTCACTGGAATGAAACTCCTTTGCACTGGCATCACTGTCTCTCTGACTCTGTGTCCCTTCACGCCGTGACCCAAAAACCCGGGTACAACGGGCATCGGAGCCGCCGGACGAGGGGCTGCCTGCGTCCGCGTGCTTCTGCAGCCCTGCACCTACGTGTCCCCTGAGCTGGGCCAGGCTCCAGCTTCCCTGCTGTCACTTCCCTGTGTGACTCCGCAGAGGGGGCCAAGGACGGTGGGAACGCGGCCCAGGGGAGGACGTCTGAGGGGCTGTCTCTGGGCTCAGTCAGGACGAGAGGTGCTCGCACATCGCCGGGCACGGAGAAGTCACAGGTGCGGGGGTGGGGAGGGGTGGGGTTTCTGCGTGTCCCCTGCTGACCCCCAGGCTCAGGAGCACACAGGGAGAAAACGAGCCCAGGCAGCACGGTGACCGCCCGCCCCCAGCCCAGAGAGCGGGTCAGCCTCACGGAGGCTTCAAACAGTCGAACGTGGAGCTGGAGAGACGGCACAGCGGGGAGGCGCTTGCCTCACACACAGCTGACCTGGGTTCGGTCCCTGGCACCTCATACAGTTCCCCGAGCCCCTCCAGGAGTGACCCCTGAACTAGCCATGAGTAACGCTGCCAAAAACAAACCAAAGAATCTCCAAACAACAACAACAATGACGACAACATTTCAGTATCACTTTGAGACCATTTCTCTGAACTCTGCCCGCAATGACCTTGGTACCCAGGTCCATCCCGATGTTTGGCCCTTCTCACTGAGAAACGTCCACACTAGTGTGGAAAACAGCCTGTGATCTTGGACAACCAAGGAAACGTGTGTCGATGTTTATCGAAGACTGCCCGTAGGGGGTATCCCGCCCTCCTAAGAAGAGGCCCTGAGAGGGGTCCTTGTTCAGGATGGAGCCCCCGAATAATGATGTCCCTCCCACAAACCCTCGTCACCCATCGGACACCAGCTCCAGGTGAGAAACGAGCTTGCTAGGGTCCCTGGCATCACTCGCTTTAGCCAAGGCTCCTGCCGTGCCCACTGCAGCAGCAGGACGTTTGAGAACCTTCTTTCACACATCCCGGGGGGAGATGGGGGTTCTTTCTTGGGGGGGGGGGCCACACCCGGCGATGCTCAGGGCCCGCTTCTGGCTCTGCACTCAGTCATCATGCCTGGAGGTGCTCGAGGGAACCAACAAGATGCCAAGGATGGAATCTGGGTGGGTCGCGTGCAGGGAAGGTGGGCTCTCACCAAGGGAAGGAGTGCCCGGGGAGCCGGATGTGACCGAGTCCTGGGAAATGAAGCCATCGACGGCGTTGGCCCTCAGTGCCCCCGAGTTCTCCGTCTCCTCCACCCTCAAGCCTCTCATCTGCCTCATCACCTGGAGGCTGGGCACAGAGGACTGAGCCCTGCTCCGTCTGGGCTGAGCGCGAGACGCCGCATCTCTCCCCAGCTCTGCCCTGCTGGGGACCACCCTGGAGAAACAGACTCGGTTGCCCAAATCCTCACGTCATGAGTCTTTTCTCTTCATTCAGTCGGAGGCTTCCAAGCCACGGGATGTGTTTAAGAGTCAGCGGGGTGAATGTGGAGGGGCGACTGGCCCAGCCCCCCGCCACGGCCCCTGCCTGACCGGCTACCCAGGTGGCTCTGACATATGTGCGGGGACCCCGACCTGTGTCTCCGGGGATTTTAGAGAAAAGGAGAAACATTTCCTTAGATGTGCTCTCAGCACTTCCGCAGGTAGACCGCACTTTCTTCCACTATCAGACATCGAGTTGGCAAATCTGGCCTTGGTTTGGCCACTTTTCCAGCCTTCAGAACCTAACTCACGGGGGCCGGAGCGATAGCACAGCGGGGAGGGCGTTTGCCTTGCACGCGGCCGACCTGAGTTCAATTCCCAGCATCCCGTAGGGTCCCCTGAGCACCGCCAGGAGTAGTTCCTGAGTGCAGAGCCAGGAGGAACCCCTGAGCATCGCCGGGTGTGACCCAAAAAAGCAAAACTAACTAAATAAATAAAAAATAAAACCTAATTCACGTCTGCTCCTACCTCTCTGCCAAACTCTTCGGGGCGGGGGGCGGGGGGACAGGTGAAGCAGGTACAGGCAGATCCAGGGCATAATCCCGGGGGTAGAGGTGGGGGGAGGGGGTCTGACCCAGAGCTCCCCTCCAGAGAGAAGGACCCGCACACTCGGCGTGGCATGGCAACCTCTCCAGACTCAGGCACGGCAGTCTGTAGCCTCGGAGCCCGAGAACGTGCCTTTACTGGGAGAGGGGCTCCGGAGGGAGATAAATGACGATGGCCCTCACTCGGGAGCAACGAGAAGACTGGGATGCGGAGGGGAAGAGGTGAGGACGCGGAGAAAAGGCTGACACCAGCACGTCAAAGGGGGGGAGGAAGCTTCGGCCTCGCTCACCTGGCCCAGACCTTAACCTCCAGCTTCCAGCGGTGGGAGAAGATTACATTTCTGCAAGCATGAATCACCCACCTGTGCTACTGGATTCCACCGGCCCGGGATGACGTCTACACTGCCTTCCCCATCCCCAAGACCTGCCCTGGGTGGCCTCAGTGAGCCTTGGTCTGGGAGGCTCCCCAGTGAGGTGTGGGAGAAACAGCAAACTCCCTGCAGATGTAGCGGACAGGAGGTGGCCACAGCCCCCCCCCTGCCCCCCGACACCGAGATTCCTGCTCTGAATGATCCACGGATCCCCGTCTCTTCCAGGTTGTTCATGCTTTTGTGGCTACACTTATTTATTTATTTATTTTTGGCTCATACGCCAGCATCGAACGAATTCATGCGAGAATATTTGCATGGTGAATGCCTAATGCTTTCATACATGTCTGAAAGTTGAGCTTCTCTGAAGGGTTATTATGCTAGCGTCTTAAGTACAGAGGTATTTGCATTCAGGCACAGATGTTGCAGGAAAATGTTGTTTGTATATTTAATTCTCATAAATCAAATCATGTTTTAATTGTACAGGGGATTTCCATATTTAAAGGCGCCCTGAAGTGAATTACCATTGTGTAAATGCATTCTGTAAATTTTGATTTCGAACTGGTTTTTAATTTTAATTTGGGGGGAGGGCTTCTGGGCTACACCCGGCATTTTTTGGGGGGCCCCTCCTGTCTCTGTGTTCTGGGGTGCTCCTAGCAGTGCTCAGGGAACCATGGGGGCTGGGGGGGGTGAACCAGGATGGGCTAGCTACATGCAGAAGCAAGTGCCTTACCCACCCGTGCTATCTCTCCAGCCCTTTTCATCTTCTCTAAAGAGAACGACATCGCGTCTTGATTCTTATACTTTTCATTTTAAATGCTGACCTAATTTCAGACTGTACAAAAAAAATAGCTGCACGAATACTGCAAAGAATCTGGGTACCGTCTTCTCCTCAGATATTGTTTAAGAAGATGAACAGCTCACTTGGACCATTTTTCTACTTCTGGCTGCAAAAATCGAGCTTTTACGCAAACAGGCAATGGACTCAATCTGACGCCCACCCTACCGGCAGTTGCAACCACAAACGTGGCTTACAGAGCAGTTGGCAGGGGTCGGGCGACTCTGCCTCGAGCCTCACTGTGATTATCCCTTGCCAGAACTGTGCCCGGGTGGGAGGGGTCGTCCCCCACCCCCACCCCCAGCTCTAAATGGGCTCTAGAGACTCTTTGTAATGAACAGAAATGGTCTCAGGGAAGAGCACCAGCGTCTCCCCGGGGAGCAGGGGCAGCGTCTGGAACAGGGGTCACTTTAGTAGGGTTCCCCCACCTCTCACTTCATCTCGTTAGCCGCGAACAGCCAAAGATGTTTTAAGATAGGGTTTACCAACTGGCCCACGCGCCTGTGTGTGCGCGTGTGTGTGCGCATGCGCATGTGCGTGTGTTCCCATTCCTTGCTGATAGAGGTAATGAAATTGGTGGGATTTGTGAAACGTCACTAATTCCAGCCACGACAACGCCGAGAAAGTCAGTTGCGGGTCCTCAGTACGTGACCTCCGGAGATCTGGGGGCTAATGTGTAGAGAACACGGCAGGGAGTCAGGATTTTCTCATTCAAGTTGGCAGGGCCCCACTTAGACCCGATTCGAATGCATATTGTGTTGACCACACCCAGTGGTCCTAAGGGGGCGACTCCTGGCTGTGTGCTCCACGGCCACTCCCGGCAGTGCTGTGGAACCTTCCCGGGGTGGGCCCCATGCAAGGCCATCAACCGTCCTAACCCCTGTCCTGTCTCTCCAGCCCCTCAGTGCAGATTCTTAGGGATCAGGCGTGGGGCCTGAGGTTCTACCTTTCTAACCAACCGCCCAAGGACCATCCAAGTTCAAAGCCAGCAGCCTGATGCCTTGAGAAGTAGACCAGTCACAGCCATGGCCACTCTGCTCCCCGCATTTCCTTCCTGAGCAGCTAGGCTGCGTCTGCATCATGATCAGAACCGAGAGCTGAGCCAGCGAGCATGAGGCCAGGGCATCACAGCAGGTGTGGAAGCTAATCAGCGAGGACGCTCGGTCCCCAGGTGGTGACATACGCCCCCAACCTAGGGATTGTAAATACCCAGACACCCCTTTGCAGCTGAGCTGCCTCTGCCTCAGCAAACACAGGACTCTCTGGTTAAAGGCGATGATTGGAACTTGAGCATGGAAGAATCTCCGCTAGGCTTTGAAACTCCCCAGTGGAAGCTGGGAAGGGAGGGGTCTGCTACCAAGAAGGACTGAATGGAGCATGGGGAGAGAACGGAGAGAGGGTTCTTACGGCTCCAGGGAGCATCTAGAACACCAGGGGCTGGGCACACTCTTACACTTAGTTTTGTTTTCTGGCTTCTCTTGGGGCTTTGGACAAGTCATCGAGTAACCCCAACCTCCCCTTTGATGACCCTACCTCGGGAAAAAACTCCGTTGAGTACGGACGAGAGGTCTAGCATGAAGGGACAGACAACCAGGTAGCCAGAAGCAATCTCAATAACATCACTCTCAAGAACAACGTGATTCGTTGAAATCTCTAACTAGGACACGTGAACATGGGTGCTGTTTTCCAATTTCTTTAGGAAAGGGATAGCAAAATGGATCAGAACCCCACTTTGGGTTTGGCTACTTACACGGTGCTGAAAGAGTAGAGTTAACGGAGTTAACGGGAGGAATTTTGAGAATGGGAATCAATAACGTTTCGGGGGGGCGGGGCTTAATGTCATGTAACGCATGTCTGGTGTCTGGCATTTCATGGGGAAATGGAGGTTTGAACTGAGTCCTGCCTGGGGGGGAGAAGGCAACACCCCACCCTCTCCCACTGAGATTCTCAGGACACTTGAGTCTGCAATTTCTGCTCAGAAATTGTGATCTAGGAAAATAGGTGTAGACTACAAGACTCTGCAAAGTGCCTTAAACACTGTCTCTTTCCAGGGAGAAGAAATGAGACCTGACAAGACCCCCCAAATCTTCTGGGAAGCCCCCCTCCCCTCCCCAGGGCCCTGGCTTACTTTCACTTGTGGTTACAAGCTGTATTTTATGCAAAGCCCGTGGATTTGTGGAGTTGGGCCCAAAAGTCATCTCAGCTTGAGTCATCGTGAGTTTGCATTCTAACCACCTTAGGTGTTAACATCCTGGCCCCGCACTTTTGGTACGAGTAGAAAATAGATTTCCTCCTTGGAATGCTCGAAGACTAATCAGATACAATTATTTAAATATGCCTCCTACACCACCCTCCCCCCACATACTTATGGACTGGAATAGAATGTGTCACTCCATAAAAATTGTTTTCGAGATGACAGAGCTAATGTAGAGGGGTCTGATCTTTAGAGTAATGCATGTACATCAAACAAACAGTACGAATTGGCAGATAGGTCCGTTTTTTTTTCCCCAGAAAAAAAAACTGATATTGGGGAGTTTGCGTTCTAAAAATGATACTGGGTTTAATACAAAAATAAGTGTGTATTGATTACCCCTTGCATTCTATTTTAATGTAAAACCCATTCACTTATTCTTTCTCTTTCAAAAAAATCTAAAAGAAAACAACCAAAACCCAGTTCATTGACATTGTTCTCCGACTAATCCTTGTTTAGTTTCCATAATGGTATACAGTTTAATGAAAATCTCATTAGAATGTAGCATAAGGCATAATTAATTCTGGCTGATTCTTTGGGTACGAGAGTTAAGGCAGCTGCTGCCTCCCATTTCCCCCTGGTTTTATTAATTTTTCATAAACCAATATTTTGACCGTAATGGGCTGTAACTGTTCCGTAGAAGTTCTAGAAATGCATTAACTGTCATCAATGCACTTAATCGAAGCAGGATTTTGCCACTTCTCTGCGCTCTTCAGCACCACATTTTAAAACAACGGGACGGCTCTGCTTCCTACTTGGAGAATGAGTGTCTACACAGACTGAACGGAGAGGGCAGGAAACAATATTTGTACAATTTGTCTCTATTTACCCAACAACTTAATTGGCCGAGCTAATAGCAGTGATCTCTGCGTTTTCGCAGAAGCCTGAGAACGCGGGAAGCTCATCTTCAGAAGGAAACGTCGTCCAACAGAAGAACGACGCAGGCGGCAAGGTCAAGAGGAAACTAAAAAGCCTTCCGTCTGGACTCTAGGCTGCTCTGCGTGCTAGGGAGAGCCGGGGAGGGGGCAGGGGACCAGGAGGTGACTCTGACGAGGGTCTGGGTATGAGGTCGGCCAGGGGCCTGTGAGTGATGGTTGGTCTGGTGACACTTCCTTCAGCTCTTCTGGTCTTAACCTGCAAATCCACGACAGGCCTGGAGATTGGAGACTGGTGTCTGGCTCCAAGGGTGACTCACCGTGAGTCCTTGCTTGCTTTGTTTTGTTTGTGTCTTCCGTGTTGGAGGTGTGGGAGCGGCCCTTGGTCCTTGATCCTTGAGCCTTCGGGGGCTACTCCGTGCTCCCAGTGGCTTTGCCACGCAGGGCGTCAAACCTAGGTGTCCCGCATGCCGGGCCTGCGCGCGGTCCTTGAGTTATGTCTGAGAGACCGTGTTCCTCAGTGGACAACGTCAGCAGCTGCCCCCTAAAACTCAAAGGATAGTTCCAGAATCCTGACCTAGAATGGCTCCTGATCCCACGGGAGCAAGAGTCCTCAGCCTTTGGGAAGACCTGATTTGGCTCCCAAGTGCCCATCTCGGGGAAGGTGAAGTGCGTGACTCGGTGTCGCCTTCAGTCTGACTGTCGGCTGATTTCTCACTGGAGTCCAAAGTGAGTGAACTCGAGAGACTTCTCTGGATCCCTGCAGACTTCCTGGGTCAGCGAGCGTGAGCCGCCTTCTCGGAAACCCTCCTGAGCCCCCAGGTTCCCCTCAGAAGCCACAGAGGTTCGCTGCGCTTCAGGCGGGATCCGATTTCTGCTGGAGTTTGTTTTCCCAAGTCCTCTCCTTCCTGCCTGATGCAGGGGTGAGGGTCAGCTGCCGCGGGCCCCAGAGCAAGGGAGCCTCGGAGCTTCACTCTGGCCCAGGCCTGCCTGGGAGAGGGCGGGGCCGGGCTCAGGGCCAGGCTCCCTCTCCAGCCCTTTCTCAGGGAGTCACCGAGTGACGACCTGCGGCCCCGGGAACACTGGAAATCTGTCACCGTCCCCAAGGCCCACTGCTCCGGAGGAGGGAAACCCCCAAAGGATGCCCGCGCCACCTAACTTCCTACACGGGGCCCTGGCGGGGGGCCACGGCTTCATCTTTTTACTAGATGGCTTCTTAAAAATGGCGTGCAGTGTGCGTGCCAGTGTCCGTGACTGAGGCGGGGCTGGACTCAGGGCACACACGCGTTGCTGTGTGACCCACGGCCACGTTCCGACTGGACGGACAGAGCCAAGTCGTTTAGCAGAGGAACTGTGGCACCCAGAGCTGGAAAGACTTCCTGTCTGAGTGTGGCCCTTTCCGGAACAGCCTCACTTGTCGCTCAGAGAGAGAGACAGAGACAGAGACAGAGACAGAGACAGAGACAGAGAGGGAGGGAGGGAGGGAGGGAAGGAGGGAGGGAGGGAGAGAGAGGAGAGAGAGGGAGGAATGGAAGGAAGGAGGGAGAGATAGAGGAGAGACATAGGAGAGAGAGGGAGAAAGAGGGAGACTGGGAGGGAGAGAGGGAGGGAAAAAGAGAGAAGGAGAGAGAAAGAGGGAGGGAGAGTGGGAGAGAGGGAGGGAGAGAGGAAGAGAGAGGGAGGAAGAGAGAGGAGAGAGAGAGGAAGAGAGGGAAGGAGGGAAAGGGAGGAAGGGAGAGAGGGAGAGGAGGGAGAGAGAGAGGGAGAATGGGAGGGAGAGATGGACAGAGAGGGAGGGAGGGAGGGAGGGAGGGAGAGAAGGAAAGAGAGGGAGGGATGGAAGGAAGGAGGGAGAGGAGAGAGGGAGAGAGGGAGGAAGACTGGGAGGGAGAGAGGGAGGGAAGGAGAGAGAAGGAGGGAGAGAGAGAGGAAAGAGGGCAAGAGGACAAGAGAGAGGGAAAATGGGAGGGAGAGATGGAAAGAGAGGGAGGGAGAGAGAAAAGGAGAGAGAGGGAGGGAGGGAGAGAGAGGGAGAGAGAGGAAGGGAGAGAGAGGAAGGGAGAGAGAGGGAGAGAGGGAGGGAGAGGGAATTTAGAAAGAAGGAGAGAGAGAGGGAGGGAGAGAGAGGGAGAGGAGGGAGAGAGAGAGGGAGAGAGAGAGGGGGAGGGAGAGAGGGGGGGAGGGAGGGAGACAGGGAAGGAGAGGGAATTTAGAAAGAAGGAGAGAGAGAGGGAGGGAGAGAGAGGGAGAGGAAGGAGAGAGAGAGGGAAAGAGAGAGGGAGCGAGAGAGAGGGAGGGAGAGAGGGGGAGAGAGAGGGAGGGAGAGAGAGGAAGGGAAAGAAGGAGGGAGGGAGAGAGAGGGAGGGAGGGAGAGAGAGAGGGAGAGAGAGAGGGAGAAGGAGGGAGAGAGGGAGGGAGAGAGGGAGAGAGACGGAGAGGGAGGGAGAGAGAGGGAGGGAGGAAGGAAGAGAGAGAGGGAGGAAGAGAGAGAGGAAGGGAGAGAGGGAGAGAGAGGGAGGGAGGGAGAGAGGGAGGGGGAGAGAGAGGGAGGGAGGGAGGGAGGGAGGGAGGGAGACAGAGAGAGGGAGAGAGAGAGGGAGGGAGGGAGGGAGGGAGCAGGAGTTTAGAAAGAAGGCTGTCACACAGCCTGTCCCCTTCCCTAACTGAATCTGGCTTGACCATTTCCGAGCCTCAGCCCCAGGCCCGTATCCTTCACTACATCCCCAACCAACATCCTCGCTCGTCCACACCTCCCCTCTAGTCTCGTGACCTCAGACCTCAGCTTGTCCTAACCCCCTTCCCTGGTGTAGCCGGGGCCGGCCAGCAGGGGCCTGCCTGACCTTGCACCTGTCCCCAGAGCCCTGGCTTGAGAGGGGCCCTGGGCCAGCGCCCGCCCGGGAGAGGAGCCGAGTCTCGGCCACACAGAAGCAGCGGGAACCTGAGAGACCCGTGGCGGCGGTGCTGGGCGGGGTTGTCATCTAGAGGCAATGTTGGTGACTCCCTGCAACCCTGACCCCAGCTGCAGGCACAGACGGCAGAGACCCCTGCCCTCGGGAGGCCCTCGCCTGGTCTCTCCCCACTGCCTGCACGACCCCCTTCCGGCCGCGCTCGCCGGGGTCGGCCCCCCTGTGCGTGCTGGGGCAGGGCCGCTGCGGGAAACGGCCTTGCTGAACCCCACACATTTCCAGGCACCCCAGGGCCTGATGGCAGGGCCGGGGGGAGGGCAAGGCCTGGGCGGCACACGCCTCGGGTCTGCCGTATGGAATCAAAATAAAATCTCCCTCCGCAGTCACACGAATCCCCCAGGAGCACCGGAAGAGGGAGCACCTACGCGCGTGTCTCCGTTTGTCCCTTCGCCCGTGTGGATTGTGACCGTGGCTTGGGTAGGGGTACCGGGGAGTGCAGATACCCGGGGCCTCCGTGCCCCTAATAGGGAGGCTCTGGGAGGACACGGGCCTTCTAGTCCCCGCGGGACCAACAGACTGGACAGAACCTTCCTCGCTGGGGATGAGGGGGAGGGGAGCACTGCCTGAGCACTGCAGATCTCTGCTGCATCCTTGGCCTCCGCCCACTAGGTGGCAGTAGGAAGCAGCCCTCCTCCTCCATGAGGCGCTCCGCCACGTATTCCGGAAGTGGCCACATTCCCTTGGGAAGCCAAGTCATTCCCAGTTCTGCACCGTTAACCCAGGATACTGAGTGTGCATGGAAGTTAAAGGCAGAGAGAGAGAGAGGAAGAGGGGGGGAAGAGAGAGAGAGAGAGAGAGAGAGGAGAGAGAGAGGAGGGAGAGAGAGGGAGAGAGGGAGAGAGAGAGGGAGGGAGGGAGAGAGAGAGGGAGGGAGGGAGAGAGAGAGACAGAGACAGAGACAGAGAGACAGAGAGAGAGCGAGGGCGGACTTTGGCATCACAAAGACAGTGGTTTGGGTTTGGTTCTTAGACGTCTTGAGTGAGAATCGAGGGTCAACTTCACGCAGTACAACCTTCACAGACCTGCCCCCAAAGAGAGCGGAATCGGAATTTCTCTTGCAAAGTAGCGACTTCCGGAGACCTGGGAAGGCCCCCACAGACCTTGGCCTGCCCCAGGGAAAATGAGATGCTCGGGTGCTCGAAGCACGCCATCAGAGTCGCTGGCTGGAGAAAAGTCCAAGGGCGTGCTCCAGGCTACTCCTCCCAAGGGAACTGCCCTGGAGCACTGTTGCACGGTCATCCCGTTGCTCATCGATTGACTCAAGCAGGCACCAGTGACGTCCCCACTGTGAGACTTGTTGTGACTGTTTTTGGCATATCGGATATGCCACAGGGAGCTTGCCAGGCTCTGCCGTGTGGGTGGAGGTAGCTGGCCGGGCTCTCCAAGAGGGACGGAGGAATCGAACCCGGGTCGGCAGCGTGCAAGGCAAACGCCCTACCCACTGTGCTATCGCTCCAGTCCTAAGGGAACTGCAAGTGATTAAAAACAAACAAAAACAAAAAACAAAAAAGAACCCTGGTCTGGTCTTGAAGGGGACCACAAGGCCCTCTGAATAATCAGCCGACTATTACATATTCTATCATGAGGATAGCGCCGTAACATTTCTCTGAGGCTTTGAGGTCATGCCACGGGGGTCCCCCCAGTGTCTGGGGCCCCCCAGCCTGTGCCGGAGTCGGTTTACTTCAGATGGTGCTTATTTGAATTGCTTGATCAACTGATGAAAGCTTTCTAGAACATTCCTTGTGACACGTAGCCAACGCCAGGTGTTCGAATCCGGGCCAGGCTCTCAACTCTGCTTCTGGGGGCTGCTCCCGGAGCCAGGGGCTGTGCAACGCAAAGCAAATGGGTGGATTCAAGTAGCTCCACTTTCCCGGGCCCCTCGGCAAGTTCTGATCCTGCTGGAGCACGCTACCCCCGGGTGGCCGACTCGAGAGGGTCCCTCTGCGGGACCGTGAAGGACACGCTGAAAGTTAAGGCCGAATGATGGAATGGAATCTGATCAGCCCAATAAAGGTCAGGAAACGGGTGTCCGGCAGTCCCATTGTTGTCACAAGTTCTGGACAGTGTGACCAGGTTTTGCTTTTTTAAATTTTATTTATTTATTTATTTATTTATTTATTTATTTATATATGTTTTTTGGGTCCCACCCGGCAATGCACAGGGGTCCCTTCCTGGCTCATGCACTCAGGAATCACCCCTGGCGGTGCTCAGGGGACCCTATGGGATGCTGGGAATCGAACCCGGGTCGGCCGCGTGCAAGGCAAACGCCCTCCCCGCTGTGCTATTGCTCCAGCCTCCCCCCCTTTTTTTTTTAATTTTTTTCTTAAAGATGCCACGGCTGGCAGTGAAAGGGTGGCAGGAAGGGAGTTGAGAAGAAGCTGACCCAGGAGTGTGGCTAGAGGACATTCTCCTCACTCTCTGGGTTCAGTGGAAGGCGGGTGGGGGGGACAGAGAGGAGAGAGAGCTAGAGCTGCTGTCTGGGGGTGGGGAAGCCTGATTCTTAGATGAATTATGGTGTATGACGACCCAAGGCCCCGAGAAAACCAATACCGCTGTACAGGTAATCCAAGGTCAAATCCAGCCGCCCTGCTGAAGTAAGCAGCCACAGGGCTCTCCTCCCTCTGCCTTCTCTGCCGTCCACACTGCCCCGAGAAGCCAAATCCTCCTCCCAACACCTGCCCGAGGCTCAGGTCACGGAGCGTGTGGCCGGTTCCTTCCACGCGGACACAATAGCAAGGACCTGGCACCCTTCTCTCTTTTTTTTTTTCCACTTTTCTTTCCAGCCTGTTCATTACCTGGGCTTATCCGATCTGATCCTCCCTATAACTCCGAGATAAGCTACTTTCCAGACCTGAGCACCATGCGAAAGTGTCCGGGCAGAGAGGCATGGCCTTCCCCCGGAGCCTGCCTTCCGTCCCTCTCCTGGAACCAGAACCTGTGATGCTCAGGTGAAATACCCACTCAAGATCCCCCTGCCACTGGCCCGCAATGAGTGAATCCTACTGGCGTCCCCAAAGATGGGGGTCAGCATCTCCACCAAGGCTTTCAAGTGGAGGGGCTGGAGCAGGGGTAGAGCTTGCTTTGCGTGTGGAAGACCCAGCTTGGATCCGCAGCGTCCCAGATGGACCCCCAAGCCCCACCGGGAGGGATTCCTGAGCACAGAGCTCGGGGTACTGCCCTGAGCATCACTGGCTGTCGCCCCCAAACAAACACAAAACCCATGTTATGGTATAGGTAATCCAAGGTCAAATGCAGCTGCCCTTCTGAAATAAGCAATCACAGGTCTCTTCGAGGGGATTCACTTAATAATGTGACTTTACCTCGGACTCTCAGAGAAACCTCTGCCGTCAGCCCCGATCGTCCGAGGGCTTTGAGGGGTCACTCCCTTCTATCCACAGAGGGGACGGAACTGAACTCCAATGCCCTGTGCTTTTGCGGGCAGAGCTGACCTCTGGACATGGGGGTGGGTTCTCTGTGTACCCGTGGCTTGTGCATCCGATGAGTCCTGCTAAGCGTCACCCCCTGCCACTTCACTGTCACTGTCACTGTCATCCCGTTGTTCACCGATTTGCGGGCACCAGTAACATCTCCATTCTTCCCAGCCCTGAGATTTTAGCAGCCTCTCCTCTCTCGTCTTTCCCAATGACTGGAGGCTCTTTCAGGGTCAAGGGAAGGAGCCCTGTCATTGTTACTGTGTTTGGCACAGAGAATACGCCACGGGGCGCGTCACTAGTGGCATATTTCATCCCAGCAACGAGCTGACATGTATGATCCAGCGTGGGGGCATGCAATGCTGTGTTCTGGCCCCTGACACGGCATCGGGGACAGGTGAATCGGCCGTTTGTGCTGACAACAGCATAGAACCTTCCTATCTGCCTTCGCTTTTTATGAAGAATCAGAGGTGCTTTCCATCGGCGGGGTAAATAGCATGATGACCCCTCCGAGACTTCACTTTGGGGGAAATGTCTCATCGAGATTCTTAGAGAAAACATTCCTTTTCATTTTGGGTTCTGTTTTGGTTTGTTTTGGGTTGGGGGGGCCACCCCCAGCAGTGCTCCAGGGACCCCCTGATGCCAATGGTCTAACCCAGGACTCTCACAGGCAAAGCCCTGCAGTCCTTTGAGTCCTTCGCTAACGACATGCAATGACTTACGACCCACGTCCGAGAGTAGATTTGTAGGTCTTCCTCTCCGTGGGGCTTTCCATTTTAATTAAACTCCAAACCGGAAAGGCCACAGATAACCAGCTAAAGTGCAGGAGAACCCACCTGGATATTCTCTTTTTTTTTTTCCCTTTTAATATTGACTTATCAATTATGACGCTTGAGAATTAGCCTTGAGGAATCTGAAGATGATTAGACTTAGGGAAAATAATCAATGCTGTTTAGCTGTATAGGAAAACAGCCCTTGTCTTGGGGGAACGTTCATTTACATCGGTGGGACATGCTGATTTATGTCTCTCTGCCTTTGAACGTAGAAAGCAACAGGGCAGGGGAGGGACTCTCACAGGTTGGTTCCATGCGATGGGGGTTACGAAACAAACCTACCCCACGAGCTTTCACTACACTCGCCCCCCCCCCCCCAGGAACGAGTGTTTGAGGGAGCGGCCGTGTCATCATCTATCAAAGCAAATTAATACTGTTCGGCTCGTAATTAAAGATCCTCATTAAAAGGTGTCTGTGCACCCCAGCCTGCTTTAGCAATAAAACGCTCTCAGGGCGGCGAGAGGTTATAGACAAAAATCAATAAACTGCCATTTTATAATTAAAAGGGAAAATAAATGTGAAGGAAAAGTCCACTAAATTAGGAAAATTACCCTTAGTAGAGATTGGAATTATTGATTTTAATTTACAAAATATGTGAACTTTTCATGGCCCGTTCTGAGGGCCAATGGGAGGCAGGATTATTAACTCTGCAGAGAAACTTCAGAAAATCCGTCATTAGTCTCAGGGAATATCCCACTTGTCATGAACACAAGATTTTATACAGAGTGGCAACTAATAAGTCAGGCTTTTTACTTCGGGCTCAGACAGAGCTGGCCTGCTAAGTATCCAGGATAAATCAGTCACTGCCGGCTCTGATTTTGCTTAGAGCCACACACAGAAATGTAAAGGAAAAAAAAATCCACAGCATTTTTGTTGTTGCAGTCAAATTTTTAAATGCCCCTTACATTCTTAGTCAGGGATATTTAAATGGAATGGCATTAGCAATTCTAGCTAGATAGGAAAGAGATTTCATTATATATCCTTGCATATGATCTATTCCATCATCTACCGGTGCCTGAAAACATCAGTAATTAAGATGGGGGCTGGGGCGGGGTCCTCTCTGTCAAAGCGTCAGCACATTTCAAAGGAATTGTTTCAGAAAGGCAAATGCCATGCTGTCCCACAATTCCGAATATTCACAATTCCGAATATTCAGAATCCAGCCCACTTACTCTAGACCCTAGACCGACATACCTAATCCAGAACGCCCAGCTATCCCAACGGAAAACAAATGTTCAGATGCCTCAAGCAGCAGTTGTCTGTGCCCACTGTTATTTATTTTCAGATTTAAGATTTTTTTTTGTTTTTGCAGCTCCTAAGGAGCATTTGTCCCGACTCCTTACGCTTCTCTGAGGCAGCGGGTGTGACCACCCAGCACGGTTATCTTCCGTTCTTTCACTGCGCTGGTCTGGATGTAGAGCAGGAGTAAGAGCTGTGACCGCACAGGGCACGCCGTCAATAAGAATGATGATTTTTAATATTCGTAAATAGGAAACACGGCACGACCCGGCCCGCAAGACCACAGCTCTCTCCGTTTCAAATTCTAGCCGGCTTCTCGCCGACTGTGAAATCTCAGCCCCGAGATGCAAAACTCTTTGTACTGGCAGTTTCCTCATTTGGAAAATTGCCCTGAGGAATTGAATGCATTAATTTAGGTAAAGTGCTTAGAACAACAGCGCCTGACCACGGAGGGGACCGAGGGGACGCAGCAAACGGTAACCTGTTAACCCGTTAGGGGCTGGAGCAACCGAGGGTACGGCGGGAGGGGCCACTTGCCTGGCACGGGGCTGACCTGGGGGGTTAAAGCCCTGGCGTTCCGTAAGGTCCCCCCCCCCCGTACCGCCAGGAGTGACCCCTGAGCTAGAGCCAGGAGTCAGCCCCCACACTGTCAGACATAGCTACCCCCTCCCCAAATAAATAAATAAATAAATAGCCTTTGTCTGACTCAGCTTTCCCCCTGGGACAAGCACCTGAATTCCGAGGCCGTGTGTAGGGCTCAGTGAACGGGTCTCCTGGTCCAACAGCGACACAGATCCGAGGCTTCCCGGGTGCACCCCCCAATCTGGAGGGTTTCTTTTGCCTCGACAGCTCCTAGGTGCCCACCGCTCACCGGGGCCATACAGATGTCCAAGCGAAAGAGCGAGTGGGCTTCGGGGTGCCCAGGGTCCGAGCCAACAGCGACCTGTGTTCAGACCCTCCACCACCACCAGGCTACCCAGCCTCTTCCCGGCCCACACACTGCTCGCTCCCTGCCTCTTCCCCTGCGGACTTCTCACTTCCTGTTTGGGGACCGAGAGCACACGGCGTGATGCTCCCACACTCAGCCTTGCCCTGGGCGGGTTCCCCCGCAGAGGCCGCCTCCTCCCCACGCTGGGGGGGTTGGTCTCTCGGCCTCGGGGTTCCACAGTCCTGAGCAACATATGGTCCTCCCCGCCCCTGAGCATGGGGAGTTACCCAGGCCCGCTGCGGGCGGAGGGCGAGCTTCCTCACGAACCCGGAGAGTCTTCAGACTAAGAGACCCTCAGCTCGGTACAACCAGCTCCTTCCCTCCCCCTCGAGAGCAGAGAGGGGGCAACACTGGCCCTGTGGTTTTCTCGGACCCAACGACGATGTGGAGCTGACAAGCACGCTCCCTGTACGAACCCATTTGACTCTTCCCAGACCTGTGAGCTTGTTACTATTGGTCCTCTCCCATTTAACAGACAAAGACACCAGAGGCACAGAGGGGCTAAGTCACTTGCCTAGAGTCACACAGCTGGTCAAGTCGGAGCTGACGCGTGGGCGGGGTGAATCTAGTGTCCTGACTGCTCACGTTTTTTTTCTGAGTGGCCCCTCTGGAGGGAGGTGCTACCCCTTCCAGTGAAGGCTCTCCTTCCTGAGAATGAACGGCCCCCTTCAAAGCCAACGGTCCTGGATTTAATCCAGGGGCTGCTAAAATCCACACATGCAGAACCACTGTCCGAGCTGCCGAGAAAGCCCCCATCCCCCCACTGTTAGAAGGAACGTCCCAGACTGACCCCTGGTCATCCGGTCATCCGGTGCATCAAAGGGGCTATTTACTGTGCCTGACTGGCTTATCTCTGCCTTGCCCGCCCTCTCGGGCCCAGGCGACTAGCACCCAGAGTGCCTCGCAGGGTGAACACTTACCGTCCCCGGGGCTAGTTCTCGGGCCACTGACCCCCCACATCAAAGTCACCCCGAGAGACGTGAACACCCACGAAGCAAATCTACTAGGGGTCCGGGGGCTGTGGTCTCAGGTGCTCAAAGGGAGACGACGGCTGCCTTGGCCGGGGGAGGAACCAACTAGGCCAGACCTCTGTGCTAATCTCGCCTGAGCCCACCTGCTCTCCACGCGAACCCCCCGACTGCTGGAGGTGGACAGTGAGGCGGGGGAGGAGGGGGCAGCAGGGACACTTCCTTCAAGTCAAGCAGAGCAGAGAGGGCTGGACAGCGAGGGACGCAGCGATCAACCAAGATGACTTGCTTGGGTGTTTGCTTAATTTGCTTATTTTTTTGTTTAAGTTTTCTAAACAATCCCCCCTGCCAGGGAACTGGCATTCACTGGCCAGCTCTCTGCTTTGCCTGGGGAAAATAAAATCATGAGTGCGACCCCCGATGGGAACGTATGACCAGACGCACGCAGGCATATTGAAGGCAGATGTGTCCCGAGTTCTGGGTTCAATATGCAGCTCTACCTACCGAGTCTGGAGGCTTTGGGAAGGCAAAATCAGCACGGACTGGCCCTCAGAAACAGCTGCTGCCCCCCCTAGCCACCCCTCACACTGAAGGGACAAGATTCTTCTCTATATTTCAACGCTTCAGAGACTTTTCGGTTTTGCCCTCAAAAACCATGCAGGACTTGTTAGGATGGGGGTTTGCGTGATTCGGATTTGGCATAGGAAGCCCTCTCTCTCACACTCGACAGCCAAACCACAAGCCCGGAGACCCCCAAGGCGCCATGCAGGGAGAAAGTCTTTACCTGCATAGAATTCAGGACTGTAGACTGCACCCACCACTGGATTCAATTTCCAGCCTGCAAAAACAAACGCACAAAAACTGTATTAGCAGATTGACTGCCTATCAAACGGGTTGGGGTCACCGGGGGGCGGAGAGCTACAGATAGAGAGGCTATTCAGTTTGGGCATGCATACAAAATATTCGAAATCTATACCGATGAAAAAAAGATGTAGGCGCTCCTTAGATTTTCTGCCAATACAAGTTAATCGTATGGAAACTGCTGAGCAGCTTGAGATTCTGAAAACGAGGCGTGGTTCCCTCCCATATCAATATTTCCAGACCCTTTATAACGATTTCAATATTTTTGTCTTCTTTCATGGGCTACTGCTATATAATCCATTACACATGCCTTAGCATTCAGCTCACAAAAAAAAAAAAATTCAGAAAGCTCACATCCACAGAACTCGGAGTAGCAACAAATTCTGGTAATTGTCATTCCTAATTATGGCCCAGAGACTCTGTGGGAACCCAGAACGCTTTCAAATCACCCATCCCCAAAACGGCATCGATCCGCTGGAGACCCAGTGGAGAATAAAATTCGGAGCATTCAGGAACCATAAAAATTCTGAGTCGGTGCACAGTCTCGAAGGTAACTTTGCAGATAACCCAGACCCAAGCGGATAGAATTCTGTCACTTCCCGGATGTTCTGGATGAAGAGCGTCCTGAAGGGCGGCCCTTCCCTCCCTCCAGAAACTTGGACTCGAGCAAAGGGCAGAAGTGAGGCGTGGCAGGGAAAGCAGCATCCCCACGGGGACCCCCCCACCGTGACGATCTGTCACACTGCAGGCGTGGAAACACCAGCTCTGGGGTTCCTATGCAGACGCTCCTATGGGCTCATTGGAAACGGAGTATCTGGGGCTCAGCCCCGTGACCCCCCACAGAGACAACTGGGGAAGACAGTGGGGAGGGGGGTGGGGAAGGCATGCAGAGCTGGAGGGCCGTCTGAGAGGGGGGAGTTCGGCACACCCATCGTCTCCAGCATCCCACCAGTTAGAAAAGCTGTGGTGACCACAGTCAGCTGCTCTGCTCACCCAAGAGCTCTGGACACGGAACGCTGAGAACTTTCTAGAACTTTCTTTTTTCTTTTCTTTCTTTTTTTTTTTTTTTTTGCTTTTTGGGTCACACCCAGCGATGCTCAGGGGTTACTCCTGGCTTTTCACTCAGGAATTACTCCTGGCAGTGCTTGGGGGACCATATGGGATGCCAAGGATCAAACCCGGGTCGGCCGCGTGCAAGGCAAATGCCCTACCCGCTGTGCTATCGCTCCGCCCCCTCTAGAACTTTCTAAGAGCACCTGTTCAGGAGAACTTGCCATTCCACCTCACAGAAGCTACTGACAGTGTCCGAGGCAACAATAGGATGGCCATTTGTACCAAGTCATGTTCCCTTGCCTGCGGGCTGATGACTCTGGTCTCTTGGACCTTTCCAGAACCAACCAGCTCATTCTAGAAGCACCCCACCCATGCTCGGAGGAGCATCTGTGTTCTCCGAGACTGCTCCGCTCCCTTGGCTCCGAACAGCCTTGGGGCTCTGGCGGGGCTGCAGACCCTATGGGCTACTGCAGGGCTCGGGGGTCTCCCCAGCACCCCGTCTTGTCTACGCCCACTGAATCCCCGGGTTCGTCGTCCGCACAGCAGCAGCCGGCCCTGGGCTTGCTCTGTTTGCCGTCTCGGCTCATTCCTAATCTTTTCTGTCACCATTCTCCCGAGTTCCCATGCGCAGTGAGGGGAGCGGGGCTGGGATCCCCCGGGAGTCCCCGGGGTTGATGATGGCATTTGGCAGGGCTCCAGAAACGCTAACGAATGACGTCCCCAGCTGGTTCCTTGTTCCAGGGCTGCAGAGTCCCCAGGATACTCCCGGGTGGGGGCTGGGGGACGGCATCATGGACTCGGGGACAAAAGGCAGCCCAGGGACCCGAAGGAAAGAAAGGAGGTTGGAAACCGTGGCTAGAAAGTGAGACGCAATGAAGAAGACAAAGAATTCTTGCCCAACGCTCTCCCCGCCCTCTTGGCTGGGGTTGTGCCCTCTCAGCCTCCCCCCTGCGACCTGCTTCCTGAGATCCATCTCCTAAGGAGCACCTGTGAGGGGTGACTGTCTTCCTGGGACAGGCAAAAAAAAAAGAAAGAAAGGAAGAAAGAAAGAAAGAAAGGAAGGAAGGAAGAAAGAATCGAGCCCTTGAAAATCACCTCCCTTCAAAGGTAGGGAGCAGGCTTATGTAAATGAATGCAAATCACATGCAAATGAGCCCTGGTCCCCAGGGCGCCCGACTGGTACCTGGAGGAGACCCTGGGGAGGGCCCAGCCCGAGGCTGCGGCCACACTGTCAGGAAGACGGACACCGGGAGCCCAGTTTTAATTTCTCCGGCAGTTGGTGTAGGTCCCCAGGCCTCGAGAATCCCGAGATTTGGATCAAGGACATTACACGGAACAATGAGGCTTACAACAAAAGGAGGAGCGCTGATAAAAAGCCGCTGCCGGGGCTCTCCCGGGCCCCAGCCAGGCAATGGAGCAGGGATCCGCCTGCTGGGGGCTCGCCCAAGCCCCCCGTGGGGCTGCTGACACCCCGCCTATCCTCAGGGCCGCTTCTCCAAGGCAGCGGGTTGCCTCCGCGGGGAACCGGGGCCACGACGGCCTCCTGGAGACCTGCCTCCTCCTCCCGGCCTCCGCCTGGCCAGGAGGATGGTGTGTGCAGAGACACTCGCCAGAGCACCTGAGGGCGCCCTGCATCGGGGACAGAGCAGGAGGACGCCCTGCATCGGGGACAGAGCGGGAGGACGCCCTGCATCGGGGACAGAGCGGGAGGGCGAGAGGAGGGAACAGCCCGCGGCCCACGGATGCGTTCCACGGCGTCTTCTCTCAATAAGCTTCTGCGCAGAATCTGTGCGTCCCCATCGCCCGTGACAAGCCAGGGCCTGGGGCTCTCCAGGACATCCCCGGGAAGGCCCAGATTAAGCAGGGGCCTAGGCTGCTCCCCCTGGATAGCCCAGCGGGAGTCGACCGAGGGCCCCTCCCCCGTTCCCGGTAACTCACTGTCCCTTCTGTTCCCCGCTGTCCATGTGGCTACGAGGCCACGGGGCAGGGCAGTGTGACGGCAAATCAGGGCCATCTTCTCTCTCTTGTGTGGACACAGAGTTTGTGTGACGCAACATGACAGTGGAAGGGGGCTTAGGAAGATGGGACAGAGACCACGGGCACCCGCCTGGCACACACAGGGCCCTGGGCGCCCTCCCTGGCACTGGAGGCCCCCAGCACGGTGGGTGTCACCCCTGGTGCCCCCAAGGTTCTGCCTGGGAGTCAGAGGAGAGAGCAAGATAAGAAGGAAGAAAGAGGGGCTGGAGCAATAGCACAGCGGGGAGGACATTTGCCTTGCACACGGCCGACCCGGGTTCAATCCTAGCATCCCATATGGTCCCCTGAGCACCGCCAGGGGTAATTCCTGAGTGAAGAGCCAGGAGTAACCCCTGTGCATCGCCGGGTGTGACCCAAAAACCAAAAAAAAAAAAAAAGAAGAAAGACGGTCCGTTCCCCGCTGTGCCCCGTTCCCCGCTGTGCCCCCATCCCCCACACCCTCCTTCCCTTGGGCATCGCCCTGGCCGGGCGTGGGGGTGTCTGACTGCTCCGTCCTTACGCTCAGAGGCGACTCGGGGACCCAGCTTCCCGTGGACAGTGCCAAAGAACTCACTTCTCCGGGGAACCCAGTGGTCACTCACGGTCCAGGGCCCCGAGCCCTGTCCTTGACCTCCCGGGGAGCCCCAGAGCCCCCGTCCCGGGTCTTGCTCTCTCCACAGGCCCCCACCGGAGTGACCCATCTGAGCGGGCACCCACGGCCCGTGGTGGCAGCCCGGACTGGGCTTCTCACTGCCACGCACGCGGCTATGGCGCATCTCTGGCCTTTCCCGGTCCAGCCCCGGCCGCGCCTGGCCACCACACTCCTCTACTCTGCCCGCCCTCGGCATGCCGAGCACTCGGCTGGGTCTGTGGGTAAAACGCCTGGTCCCTGAGCAGCCCAGTGTACCCCCGTCCCCGCTCAGAGGTGAGGGTCCCGTCTGGGAAGGCGCCAGCCCCGGAGAAGGAGCCCGGTGGTCTCTGGGGCAGGGGACGTCCCGACAGGGGGATTTTCGTGGGTCCCGGGGTCGATGCTATGAGCTCCAGAGCCAAGCGGGGAGGGCTGGGGACCGGAACCCACGTCCTCCGGGACACCTCGGTGCTCCCCATCCCAGTGCTCTTCAAACTTTTCCTCACTGTGACCCTCTTCCCGCCTCTGGTTCTTCCCCGTGTCCCCCCAGTCCTCCCGGCTGCCCCCTCCTCTCCTGCCTGGAACCCTTCCTGGCCCTGATGCAACTTCTGACTCGCGGTCTCGTGGACTACCCGGGCTGGCTGTGCTGCCGCCAAGCTCGGCCTGGACCTGTCCACGTGGCCCCTGGCCCCTGGTCTGGGCTGGTGGGACACGGTTCTTAGACACGGACTCCAAGAGAGGCGTGAACGAGATGGGGCTCAAGGGTGCCCTGGGGGTGACCCTAACTGGGGGGGGGCTCTCACGAAGGGCCATTTTGCCGCCTGGGTTGGGGGGCATGAACGAGGTGGTTCACTTATGGCCGAACTGTCCACAGAACTGTAGGTCTGTACGGGGGACACCGTGACACCAGCGACAATCTGTTTGCACCAACGCCCCCAGCACATAGGTCAGGGCAGAGTGCGAGCCCACAGCCAACCCCCCTGCAGGCGTTCTGGGGAGTGGGGTGGGGTGGGGTGGGGGGAGCCAAGTTGCCTGCTCTGTGCTTCAAAATGTATTTTTGTCTTTTCCTTAATGTCATTTTCTTATTTTTAATACGTTTGCACTTTCCCATCTCAAATGTTAAGTAAAAAAAATTCTGTATGTTTCCCCCGATGAGAGCATAAAATTATGTTAACTTCAGAAAACCCATTTTTTTTTAAAAAAAAATGAATGAAAGAAAGAAATGGGGTCAAGAATGTGACTCGAGCTAAAGAGAGGCTCAGTGGCAGTGAGGCCCTGGAGCCCACTGCCGGCACCTGGGGACACCCCATCCCACTGTCAGTGGCCCCCAGGGCCGTAGGAGAGTCGCTTTATGGGCATTTATCTCCCATCTCGCTTCAGCCCAGGCATCTGCATCTGGCAGAGCACTTAGCATTGTTTTTGCTAAATCAAGCTTAAAAACACTTTATTCAGGGGCTGGAGCAATAGTGCAGCGGGGAGGGTGTTTGCCTTGCACGCGGCCGACCCAGGTTCGATTCCCGGCACCCCATAGGGTCCCCCGAGCACCGCCAGGAGTCATTCCTGAGTGCAGAGCCAGGAGTAGCCCCTGAGCATCGCCAGGTGTGACCCAAAAAGCAAATAAATAAATAAATAAATAAATAAATAAATAAATAAATAAATAAATAAATAAATAAACCTCCCCTTTTTTTCAGTATGGGTGGGGTCCTCTTTCCCACCTGGTGAATGGCTGTGCTCTTCCCTATAGCTTAAAGTTTCTTGTTTGTTTGGGTTCCGTTTGGGGGCCACACCCAGCAGTGCTCCAGGGATCCTCCCAGCAGTGCTCAAGAGGCATGAGGGCACCGGAGACCAAGCTCCTGGGGTGAGGCCCTTGCCTTCCCCGCTGTGCTGTTTCTCTGGCCCTGACCCTTCTTTTTGTTTGTTGGGGGCCACACCGGGAGACGCTCTGAGGGTCCTCCTGGCTCTGCACTCGGGGCCAGATGAGAAGCCGGGCACTGGACCTGGGTTGGCCTCGGGCCGAGCAGGCGCCTTGTCCACTGTGCCATCGCTCCAGCCCCACGAGCCTTCCTCCGTCTTGGCACGAGGAAGCATGTGATTACCCTACTCGGAGCTGCCCACCCTCTACTGCCCCATTTCTTTTTTCTTTTGGGGGCCACACCCAGCAGTGCTCAGGGGTGACTCCTGGCGATGTTTGGGGGGACCCTACGGGATACGATGCTGGGGACTGAACCCGGGTCAGCCACACGCGAGGCAAATGCCCTCCCCACTGTACTGTTGCTCCAGCCCCTCCCCCATATGTTATAAGAGAGCTTTATCCCGAGAAGGATTCGAGAATCCAAAGGTCCCACCCACTTCCTGATTCGAGAATCCAAAGGTCCCACCCACTTCCTGACCCTGCCTGTATGTGTGTCTTTTTATCCCGAGCCTCTTCGGAAGTCTACGAGGGGATGAGGGAAGAAATGCCCCATCGTCACGGCTCCCGTGGGGCAGGACACCGTCTCCTGCTGCTCCCCAGAGCCAGAGAGGAATTCGGGCCTCGTTCCATCCCACACGCACCCCTGTGCTCCACTGCGACACCCCAAGAAGCCCTCGGAAGGGTGCATCCTGCCACACAAGCCTCCAAGCCAGAGCCCCACACTGGGCTGAGCCTCCCGGGGCTGATTAATGGGTGATGGACGCTCAGGAGGGACAGGGCGTGGGGTCCAGGGACAGAAGCCCTGAGCTCCTTCACCTGACGCATCAAACCATCCGTGATGGGCCAGGAGCGACCGTGGCTCCGGCCCTCTCGGGAGAGATGCAGAGAGGGGCGAGGGCACTTCTTGGGAAATCGCAGACCGCCTGTGCTGTGAGAAGTGTCTTCCTGATTCAGGGGCTCGCTGGAAGCAGTCACCACCGAGGGCAGCGGCAAACAGAAGCAGAGAGCTCCCACCACCTGGTCCCCAGGCTAAGCACCCAGCAGATTCAGAGGTGGAGAGCGAGTCTTCAAGGAGGCCTGTTCTCCCGGGGATCCAGACGGAGGAGGTGCCGCCAGCACACCTTCCCCAGATGGAGCCCCGGCGACACTGAGCAGCAACTAACACGGCTCTGGGACCAGGGACTGGGACAACTCCGCACCGCGGGGGGGCACTGGAGTGGGGCGGTGCCAGCCCAGCCTCCAAGTGGCCCCGGCTGCCGGAAGTCACACCCTCGACCCACCCTCGGCGCCATCTTGCCACATTCAACAGAGAAGCCGGGCCTTCTGGTGAGCAACGCGGCCGGAGAATGCTCCGGACCCGAGACGGGGCCAGCAACACCAGGGATCCAGATGGAGGAGGTACAGCCAGTACACCTTCTCCAGATGGAGCCCCGGCGACACTGAGCAGCAACTAACACGGCTCCAGGATGCGGGACTGGAACAACTTTGAACCACGTGGCCACTAGTGCAGCCACACGACCTTTTCTAAAATCTGAAAACATACAGTCTTTTAATGGAAAACTAATTATCAAATGCTTCCTTGGTAGTAGGGCTGTCTTTCTTGGTGGGAAACTCCAACAAAAATAGTGAGTTTTGTGTTGAAATATGGAACATAATGAAGGTAAAGAGAAAATGAAGTGAAATTCATCAGTTATGCAGTTGGGGATGGGGGGCAGGGGAGGGGGTATACTGGGGTTTCTGGTGGTGCAATATGGGCACTGGTGAAGGGATGGGTGTTTGAATATTGTATAACAGACATAAACCTGAGAACTTTGTAACTTTCCACATGGTGATTCAATAAAAATTTTTAAAAAAATAGGAAAAAAAAAGAAGGCATGTCCTCACTCACCGTTTGTATACGGGTTGACCGTCTTCTTATTTGTCATTACACGTGCCGTGGCATTATTTACCTACGTACATAGAAAATTCAAGTGAGTGTGTATTCCAGGGCGGGGGCGAAGTTCAATTAGTGGCATGCATTATGGCTGTGATTACTTATTAAAAGAAAAAAAAACAACTAAAATGCATTTTAATTTATAAAAGGCAGTAGGTGCATAACAAAAAAAATCATACATTTTGATAATTACATTTACTTCATCACCATTTTAACTTCCAAATCATTTCAATAAAGCAATGTCATATCATTGAACAATTTAATAAGGAAGACAGTAAAAGCAAATTAAAAGAAACCGCATAATTGAAGATTTAAAAGCATGCATGTACTCCATGGTAACACAGAAACGATAATTTGGTTTGTTTTTTTTTTCCAACGGAAAATAAGGTTCAAATGAAGGGACATGCAGTGGAGAAGAAGAGGGGGAGACGAAGTACAAGGGACATCAATGTCAAAGGGACAAACAAATTGTAGCCGTATGCAACACTGGAGAAGGGGACGGGCCATCGGGAAGCAACAACTAAGCATTCAACACTCGGAACAAGAGCCTTCAACATTGCAGGAATTAACGAAACCATTCAAGCTTCAAAGTCACAGCTAACAAAAGGGGAGGAGGAGGGTGCATCGTGTCACACAATACGGAGTTAACACTCTGAGTAAGATGTGCACCGGTCATGTCTCAATCCAATTAAAGCCTCCAGGCTAGCTGGGACCGTACACTCAGTGACAGGCGTACCAATACCCAAAAAAATAGAGCATCAAGAAAACTTAATACAACAAGTCAAAAAAAGTCACGTGGTAGAGAGATATGTAGAGAGAGATCAGCACTAAAAAGTACGTGAGACGGCAGATGGGTGTCACCACTTACCATTCACCACCATCGTCAGCATGGTTTGTGTACAGTTACCATGGTTACTGAGTTGGGTGAGGGGCCTAAGCGTTATCGTCGGAGGGGGGAAATGAAAGGCAAAATATGCAACATCTTACTCCAAAGACTAAAGCAATCGTCACTGGTATTTTTTTTCTTTTTTTTTGCTTTTGTTTAAGTTTTAACCAAGATGGCCCTGTGGCCAGGTGAGGGAGGCCCAGTGGTAGGAAAGTAGCTTCAGTGTTTGCGATTGGTAGCTGGGTTACTCTCACTGTCACTGTCATCCCGTTGCTCATCGATTTGTTCGAGCGGGCACCAGTAACGTCTCTCATTGAGAGACTTATTGTTACTGTTTTTGGCATATCCAATAGTCTGGGTTACTATGTGTATATATATACATATATATGTATGTATATATATATTTTTTTTTCCCAGGGAGAGAGGCCAGGTATTGGACAGGAAGCCCTGTTTGGCCATTCACTTGATTATCAAAATAACAGAAAGCTTCCAGCAGGCTGCTGGCGGGGGGAAATAAGAGCAGGCCCCGTGAGGACCTCTCTCTCTTTTTCTTTTTCTTTTTATTTTTTCGTTTTGGTTCTTTGGGATGCTCTTTCGTTGACGCTTGGATTGAATCTGGACACCACTGTGGATCCCTCATCAACCCTGCCGTGGAAAGAAAAAGAAACGGAAAACAAAACAGAAGAAGGAAAAACGGCCCTGCCCTGTCCTTTCCGTGACTGCTCGGCAGCTCTGCGTGCCGGGAACCTCCGCTCCCCGGACCCTACACCACCCGGAGCCTCCAGAGAGCCCGGAACTCAGCCTCCTTCCTGCCTCACTTTGGCCGACCACCTTCCAGCAGTGAAGAAGAGTCACTGACTCGAGTCAAATGAAAAAAAAAAAAAAAACCAAAAGTAAGGCCAGTTC
This sequence comes from Sorex araneus, assembly GCF_027595985.1. Taxonomy (NCBI): domain Eukaryota; kingdom Metazoa; phylum Chordata; class Mammalia; order Eulipotyphla; family Soricidae; genus Sorex; species Sorex araneus. Next base: position 219,385,746 of record NC_073305.1, read on the forward strand.
TCCTATTTATATATAAATTTAGATAGATATATATAAACAATGAGAAGGAAACGGGGTCACATACAAGACACAAAAGATGCATCTGAAACAGCAAATGAGCGTGAAGCAGACATTTATAAAAAAGATGAAAAGGAAAATATTTGGGACATGCACCTCGATTTTACGGCCCTCTACCACGGTGCCGTGTAATTTCTCCCTCGCCCTGTCGGCATCGGCACTATTTTCGAAAGTTACGAAACCAAATCCCTGCATGCAGGAGGGAGAAGGGAAAATAACATGCAGATTATTATTTCAGTCCACGACCACTGGGTAACGTTCTCTTGCTTTAATTTCTATGTCTTGTCCTGGCTTCGGTTCTGTAACATGCAAATTAGAGAAATTATAAGAGTACTCAAATGTGCAATCGGTAAGCGACAAATGTGAACAAGATTCTTTTTTTTTCCCCTGTCACCAGTTAGCTGTAACCCCAGAAGAATTCAAAGGACGATACCAAAAATACATTTCTAAATGTCACTACAGAAGAAAATAAATCGAACAGAAAGAAAATGAGATCAAAATAAACGTACAGTGTCTTCACAGAGAATAAAATGAAATAATGAGAGGGAAAAAAAAAAAGGGAACCACTTTCTGGACATGCAAATTAAGAATAAGATAAAATAAACCGTGTGCAGGAAATTCAACAGTGAATGCCCGATCTCCTAACGTCACCTACAGTGTCATGCCGTGTGCTTTTAAGAACATCTCTTCCCCATGCAAGTTTAGGGTTATTCAAATTGGTCGATTCTATAGCCTTTACTTCTCAAAAACAAAAATTAGAAATCTAAAAAAAAAAAAAAGGAAAAGAAAAAGAAAAAAAATCTTTTGATAATAACTCTAAAACTCTTGGAGCTAGTAAACAAAAGAACCATATGAAATGAATAGAAACAAATATCAGTTGATTAATAATGCAAACAGTTCAAATAATGGTTTTTTTTTATTGTAGTCATAACATAGTAACTCTCCCCGCCAAGACCAAACATTCTGTCGGTTCCTCAACCACTTCCTGCAGCGAAAAGCGAAATGGGGATGTCAGGGTCAGGCTGAAAGCAGCCGTATTTCTATTAACAGGGGGGCGCACAGAACGCCCCAGAACGTCACTGACCAGGACACGCTGCCCATTTCGCCTTTCGCTGAGATGGGAGGACGAAGACGCCCCTCCCCCCACCAACAGAATCTGTGTTAATCAGTAAAATACAACCCCCCTAGACTTGGCACTGCTAAATCATCTTTTACTTATTCCATGGAAGTCGTTGTTGAGACGAGCACAGAACACAGTATTTGTAAGGCCCTAGAGCTGTTTGTCCAGTGTTCGGAAATATACGCCAACCCTTTGGACCTACTGCGTTGCACATTTGCCCTCTGCCTGGGTTTTCAGTGTGCCAATGGGAGGCCGACACGGGGCGAGGTGGGCACACCTCCTGGGCACCAGGGACACGAGGGGATGGGTCACGGGGGCAGTGGCTTGGGAGCCTCAGCCCGGGCGGACGATCGGGACCCACAGGTGTCCGGCCACGCAGAGCAGCCCAACCACCACGGCCCAGGGCAGAGTGTGGTCTCCGCTGGCCGAGGGCATGTGGGAGCATCCACAACGGAGCCCGCAGAGCATGACGCCAGCTAGGAGAGAGGATGACCTGATGGATTCTCGGGGAAAACGAAAAACAAAGAGCAAAGGTCTTTCTGCTTGGCCGGGGGGGGGGGGGGGTCGGGCCTGGGGAATGTCTCCGAGGGAGGAAGTCTGAGGGGGTGAGGTGCAGATTACATGAGTGAGTTTTTCCTCCCTTTCTTTCTTTCTTTCTTTCTTTCTTTCTTTCTTTCTTTCTTTCTTTCTTTCTTTCTTTCTTTCTTTCTTTCTTTCTTTCTTTCTTTCTTTCTTTCTTTCTTTCTTTCTTTCTTTCTTTCTTTCTTTCTTTCTTTCTTTCTCTTCCTTCCTTTCCTTTCCTTTCTTTCTCTTTCTTTCTTTCTTTCTTTCTTTCTTTCTTTCTTTCTTTCTTTCTTTCTTTCTTTCTTTCTTTTCCTTTTCTTTTTGCTTTTTTTTTTTTTTGCAATGCTCAGGGGTTACTCCTGGCTCGTGCACTCTTGAATTACTCCCAGCAGTGCTCAGGGACCCTATGGGATGCTGGGAATCGGACACGGGTTGGCCACGTGCAAGGCAAACGCCTTCCCCGAGTGTGTGAGTTCTGAGGCAGCCTCTGCAGAAGGACGCTACTCAGTGAGAACACGCCAGGGACCCACGTGGCTCGGAAATAAACACGCTCTGAGGGTGAAAGCCAGACCATGGGGTGTATGCCCAGCCGTCAGCTTGGCCTCTGGGCCCGAGTGTATATGTCCTATGTAGCCGCCCACCAGAGAGCAAAGGGCAGCTGGGTGACCACCTAGGTCCACCCCTGAGCTCACAGCGCTAGACCCCTCGGGATCCCAGGACGGAACCTGGAAACCCACCTGCCGGCCAGCCCCCATCTGAGCTGGGGATATCGGGATCCCCGGCTTGTCCCAGCCCACTGAGCATCATGAAAGGAAGGTTCTGGATCCGGAGACCTGCTCCAGTCTGTGGACAGCTTCTAGAAGGCAGGTGTGCACCGGTGAGCGTCCCGAGGGGCGTCTCCCTGGCTGCTACTGAGGCCTTGGGGATCTAGGGGTCTGCTCCAGACCCTCGTCTGTTCACCGGAGTCTGGGCTGGCGGGTCACCCCGGGGGTGGGGGCTGTGGTTCTTCTGGGCTCAATTCTCTCAGAGTCAAGACAAAACCCACAGTGGGGTGGGCGGAGCAGGGGCGGCTGTCACTGGCAGCAGCTACTCCCAAGTGGGGAGCTGGTCGGGGCGGGGCTGCTGGAACTGGGCATGTAAGGGTGTCCCCAGGAATCATACCCCCGTGCCACCCCGTCTCAAAGCAGCACACGGATGTCGGGAGCAACAAGAGGCGGCTTGAATCCCAAGGGAAGCTCAGAGACAAGCTCCGTCCCTGTCCCACAGTGACCTAGACGCAGGGTCACCCGAAGATTCTCTTTGCTTCTGGGCTAACACTTGTTGTTTTCTGCTCTCTCTCTCTCTCCCTCCCTCTCTCTGTCTCCCTGTCTCTCTGTCTCTCTGTCTCTGTCTCTCTGTCTCTCTGTCTCTGTCTGTCTCTGTCTCTCTGTCTCTCTGTCTCTCTCTCTCTCTCTTTCTCTCTCTCCCTCTCTCTGTCTCTGTCTCTCTCTCTATCTCCTTCCCCCGCCTCTCTCCTTATGGCAGTGTTTAATATTTCAAATTTCAAGCTAGTGGGATCACTTGTTGAGGTCTGCCCAGTTGGGGCTCAGAAACAGCGCCCCAGGGTCAGGAGAGGTGGCTCGGTGGTAAGGCAGGGCCTTTGCATGTGCAAGACTCGGATCTTTCCCTGGAACCACAGAGGTTCCCCCGAGCACAGGGTCAGGGGTGAGGCCTGAGCATAGCCAGGTTTGACCCAGACACCAAAGAGAGGGAAGGGAAGGGAAGGGAAGGGAAGGGAAGGGAAGGGAAGGGAAGGGAAGGGAAGGGAAGGGAAGGGAAGGGAAGGGAAGGGAAGGGAAGGGAAGGGAAGGGAAGGGAAGGGAAGGGAAGGGAAGGGAAGGGAAGGGAAGGGAAGGAGAGGGGAGGGGAGGGAAGGGGAGGGAAGGGGAGGGGAGGGGAGGGAAGGGGAGGGAAGGGAAGGGAAGGGGAGGGAAGGGAAGGGAAGGGAAGGGGAGGGGAGGGGAGGGGAGGGGATGGGGGAGCGGAGGGGGGAAAAGGAAGGAAAAGGAAGGGAAGGGAAGGGTAGGGAAGGGGAGGGGAGGGAGAGTAGAGGAAGGGAAGGGAGGGGGAAATAAGGAGAAATGAAAAGAGAAAGAAAGGAAAAGGGAAAAAGGAAAAGAAGAAAAAGGAAAGGAAAAGGAAAGAATAAAAGAGGGGGCCACGAGGACCACCTCAGTGGTGCTCAGGGGCCCGGGCAGTGCTGGGACCCAAAGCCGGGCTCCCCCGGGAGGGTCTGTGTGTGCCGTGTGCTCTCCGCCCTCCCACCTGCTCCCTGTCCCGGCTCCTGACACCAGCCCGCCCCTCACCTCACCTCCCTGACTCATCCCATTCCACTTTCCTTTTTGCATGTTTTTTTCTTTTTCTTTTTAGTTATGTAGTATATATTTTTAGGTGAGAACTAAAAGTTGGGGTTTGTTTTATATTAATAAAAATCACTGTCACTGTCACTGTTATCCCATTGCTCATCAATTTGCTCGAGCGGGCACCAGTAACGTCTCCATCGTGAGACTTGTTGTGACTGTTTTTGGCTTAGCGAATACACCACAGGGAGCTTACCAGGCTCTGCCGTGCGGGCGGGATACTCTCGGTAGCGTGCCGGGCTCTCCGAGAGGGGCGGAGCAATCAAACCCGGGTCGGTACCTACCACTGTGCTATCGCTCCAGCCCATTAATACAAACACAACATTTTATCTCTCTTCCCTCCCCAGCCCAGCCCCCTCCCAAGAGAAGCGTTAAAGCGCGCTGGCGGGCTGAGGGAGCTGTTTCTTCTCTTTCGTGTGAAACCCCAGTCCTCCAGGCTCTCGGGAACCGCTCTGACGCAGAGAGCGCCTCACCGGCTGGAAAGACAGCCCGCATCGCAGCTCCCGGCAGCCCCGAGCCTGCCGCCAGGGCAGGGAAGCCACTCAGGGAGGAACAAGGACAGTGCAGACCCCCCCCAGAGAGCGCCAGGCCCTGGACGAAAGCAGGAAGTTTCCCAGGCCCGGGCAGGGGGGAGCGGGGGGCATCGTCCGAAGTAGAAGACATCAGGGGAGAAGGATCCTCGTCCCCTCTCTCAGCCGTGTCCCGCAGAGAACTCAAACCCGGGACCCGACGGTCTTGGTGACAACATAAGCCTTGGGCCTTGGGTTACCAAACTGAAACGACCCAGTAGGATGCTGCCCAGCTCTGAGCAGCGTCCATCCCTAGCGGTCACTCTCGGTAGAGGGAGAGCACTTTGCTCTCTGGGTGCTCGGACGCTTCTTCAACGCCCCAGGACAGGCCTGAGTCACGGCCCGGCTGGGGCCTGTCCAGCGGGAGACATGTCCTTTGAACCAAGTTCCTTCTCAGAAACGAGGCCGTGGGGGCGTCATGGGGGTGGGGCTGGCACGGGGGTGGGTGTGGGGGAGGGGGCGGCAGTATTCCATTTGGTGCTTCCTACAGGTCTAGAAGTTTCCAGGGCAACTAACAGCCATCCACCTACAGGCTGGCAATTTCTGGACGGTCTCCAAGCAAACAATCACAAAACAACCACCCCAAAGCCAAGAGAACGGACAGACGCGGCTAAAGGCTCTGGGTCTGAATCCCAAAGCCCCAGAGAGGTGCTAATCACGGGCATGACGGAGGAAGCATTAAAAATAGCACGTCCATTTTGCTTTCGGAATAGCAAGAGATATCCTCCTAATGTCCCCCAGAAGGCTCTCGAAGGGAACGAGGTGGTGTTCTCCCGGCAGGGAAAGTCACACAACGAACATAAAGAAGAATCGAAAAACAAAACACAAAAACCACCACCACCAAAAAGCCAAAGCCCAAACCCGAACCAAAAAACCCTCAAACCAAAATAAAACCAACCCCAAGCCCCCACGCCAAACTAGCGCCCTAAAAGGCAGGCGCCCTAGGGTGCTGACTTAGAAGGAAGTGGGGAAGTGGCGTTCTGGACCATCGTTTATCATTCTGCAAAACATACGCAGGGGGCCGGAGCGATAGCACAGCGGGGAGGGCGTTTGCCTTGCACGCGGCCGACCCGGGTTCAATCCCCGGCATCCCATATGGTCCCCCAAGCACTGCCAGGAGTAATTCCTGAGTGCAAATCCAGGAGTAACCCCTGAGCATCGCTGGGTGTGACCCAAAAAGAAAAAAAAAACATACGCAGGCTTGGGAGGGGGATGGGAGGAGCCAGGCGCCTCTCGCTCTGAAAGTGCTCGGCCCTGCTGGGAAGGTTTCCGTCCCTCCAGGACCCAGGTGGTAGTTCAGTGCCCAAAGCAGGCACCGAGTTCAAATCCCCATATCACAGGATCCATCGGACACGAAGGTGTGATCCAGGGGGTCCCAACCCGATCGGGGCCTGAGAAACGGCCCCCTTCGTTGCCTGCGCATCACAGGTTGTGGACCTTGATGCTCTGAGGTCCTGTTCGGAAGGTTCGCCATAAAAAAAAAATGTTAAAAAAAAGAAAAAAGGTTCTGCAATGCTTATTTCATAGCCCAGCAGAGTTCACGGCTTCTCCTCACAGCCTAGCGGAAAACCCCAAGACCTTGAACTGGCAGATCCGGACAGTAGAATGGAGTCATCAGTTTTTGTTTATTTCTTACTCGCCTTTGGGCCAGAGAAAAGGGAAGACAGGGAGATGGGAAGAGGGGAGACAGAGAGATGGGGCGATGGGGAGATGGGAAGACAGGGAGAGGGGGAGACGGGGAGAGGGGGAGACGGAGAGATGGGGAGACAGGGAGACAGGGAGATGGGGAGACGGGGAGACAGAGAGATGGGGAGAGGGACATTTCCTCCCTCCATTCCCCAGGCAGCCTCCTGTTCACTGCAGACCTAGCGCCGGAGAGAGGAGGAGGTTACAGATTCCCCAAAGGGTAATCGATTCCGTGTGGGCTTGCAGGGGGAGGGGGCTGGGCGGCTCACAGCTGGCGCTTGCCACTTCCAGAAAAACCAGTCCTCAGTGATCCTGGCTGCCAGCGTGTCCTGAATTGCCTGCGGAAGGGAAGCGGGAGGCTAAAAGCAGGAGCTGGAAGCTGGAAGCGATTTTTGGGCGAAAGCCACTTTCGAGGTTCAGGGCAGGATGCAAGGGGAAAGGAGGTAACGCTGGGCCCCCGGCCGGGCGGCCCTGGGCGGAGAAGGGGCTTTTCACTCAGCGCTTCTCCTTCTTCGGGCTCGGCGGTCAACACTTCAGCTCTTTTATTCACCCAGGAGCCCTCAGTGGCTGCGAATCTGCCCCAGTGCACAGACCCTGTGTGTGTGTGTGTATGTCTGTGTGTGTCTGTGTGTGTGTGTCTGTGTGGTGGGTGGGTGGGAAATGGAGATTCTGCACGGGGTCTGGATTTTCTGGGGGATATGCAAAGAGGCCACTTAAAGCGACAGTCCACATTCCAAGCAAGTCTAAAATGGGAAGATGCATTTTGGGGCATTTGAAGGAGAGTCCTGCGAATTTCACCGAAGCAGATGGAGAGGTCGGGTCCCGATTTCTGAGTACCTCATTCCAGCCCTGGCCGAGGCTCCCGCATCTCTGCTAAGATCCTTGAGGATGTGGGAGATTAGAGAGAGGGTGTTTGGGGTCAAATTTTTTCTCTCCCCTCCCCCCAATCAACAAAACTGCACTCTGAAGGTGCTGGAGTGACTCAGTGAAACTCCCAAGTTTTCACGAGTGCTGTGAGTGCTAGGAAAATGTAATCTCAAAAAAAAATGGCTTCTTAGAGAAAACGAAAACCTCAAAGCAATGGCAAATTGCAAACCACGTATTGGTAAACAGGCTAATGAATACAATTATAGTCAAAGGGTTGGCGTATAGGAGGGCCTCTCCCTGCACCCCAGGAAGAGAACTGTGCTTTATTAATACAGAGTAACCACATATTTACCTGCTCATGAGACTAGCAACTCAGTTTTTAATATAAAGAACATAATTATCACTGAAAAACAAAATGTAGCAACATTATTTCTTTTCTTTTCTTTTTTTTTAAGCATGGGTAATTTTCTTCTCGGGACCTGCTATCTAGGTAGCTAGCGATAGATATAAAACAGCAATTCCGAAGGACCCCCTGAGACGTTTGGAACAGAGCCCGATGCCTTGCCCACCGTTTTAAAAGCGGGAGGTGGTCTCCAAAGGACCTTCCCCCCCTTCAGGACCGGCAACCGGGATGCTGATTAAAACAGTACGGCTGTTCCCCAGGATTCTAACAAATGCGTTCACATAAAGCCAAACAGTTCCAAAGTGAATTAAGTTGCTTACCTTTGAGCCTCGCTCATTAAAAATAATTTCAACATCTAAGATTTTACCAAATTGCTGCAAAGAAACAGAAATATTTTATAAGCGTGAAGACAAGCAGAGAAAATCAGCTGATGGCTGGGGAGTGGGGCGGGGTGGGGGGCGGGCAGGGAGGGGAAACTGAGGCCCGAGACAGTGCTGGTGTTTTGAGTATCAAGTTACGTTGTGCTATCATCAGCGAAGGAGGGGCTGGACCCCAATGGCCCAGCGGGCTCCGTGTCCTGGCGGCAGACCCCCTTGAGTGCAGACCCCCTCGAGTGGCGTGGCCCGGGCGGCCGGGGTAGGCAATAGTTCAGCAAGACTTAAGACCCGCTTTCCCAGGCTCTGAAGTGCCCAGGCGAGACGTGCCCGGCCCCGACCTGCATCCCGTCAGTGACCAGGAGGAACGCCTGGGGAAGGGGGACTGTGGCGTCACACAGGCTGAGGGTGGAGGCCCCCTAGAAGCCAGAAGGGGCCGCAGGGGAGAAGGCGGTGAATGCCAACACCAAAGCAACTTCCCTCCCCCAGCCCCCAGAAAGCACTGGGTGCCCTGGAAGCCGGGAGCTTCCCTAAGTCCCGCCGAGGGAATGGACACCAAGGGGGGAAAAAATGGGGGTGGGGCTAATCCACACCTTCACACTGAGAAACAAATTTCAGGTGACAAAGAATTCAGGTATCCTGACAAAATTACCTGCAAAATACTGACATGGCTCAGTCATCTCTATTTTGGGTCCTTCAGAATTTTCATGGCCCCTGGGCCGTAACTAGACTAGCCCGAATGTCTGTTACCGAAAATTCAAATTCAACCACGATGTCTTATGTTGTTGCTGTTTTGTTCTGGGGTTGGTGGGTGGGGGGGAGATAAGCCACACCCAGCAGTGCTCAGGGCTTACTCCTGGCTCTGCACTCAGGGGTCATTGCTGGTGGGGCTTGGGGGACCCTGTGGGATGCCGGGAATTAACCTGGGTCGGCTGCGTGCAAGGCCAGCCCCTGACCTGCTGCACTTTTGCTCCAAATAAAATTGTTATTTTATTTGGCTAAACCTGGAGCGGGCATGGATGTCCCCCCTTGATTTCCTCTGACCCAGGAAGCCGGGAGCAGCTGACACCCTAATTCCTTCCCTGGGGTTGGCAACCCTTGCCACAGCCTTCCATCATGATGACTGGACGGGGCTGGTTTGAGGGTGGGTCTGGTGTACAACCTGGCAGTGAGAGATGGGGTGGACACTGAGGTCTACAGGTCACCCCAGTGTCCAGTGAGACAGCACAGGCTTGTTTTAGGGATTGGAAAGATAAATGAAACAGAATCTAAAGGAATATTTCCGTGTTGTGGTTCCTTTCTCTGGCCCTTGCCACAGGCTTCTGAGCTGGGAGTTTGCACATCCTTCACTCCCCGGGACACTCTGCACTGTGGGTCTGGCCCCCGGATAGAGAGCACGAGCCAGACTCTTGAGGGCAGAGGGACCCGAAGGAAAAGGAACAAAGGATGAGAACAAAGAGACAGAGGGTGGCTTACGGGACGAGGCCTAGGAGTCATAGACCAGAAGCGCCCAGAGGGCCCTGCTAAGATTGAGGGGGAGATTGTTCCAAGGACTGGAGTGCAGGGATGGCGTGATCAAGGCCCCAAGGTGGATCCCTGGTGCTGCGTGGCTGCCCCAGCCCTGCCAGATGCAATCCTGGTGGTGTCCAGCACCCCAGCGTGGCTGGACCCGAGTAACCAAACCATCAGACATTGTGGGGCCAAGTCTTAGGGAAATGGGGCCCCAGATCCCTGAGAACTGCTAAGAATATTGAAGACAAAGAGAGAGAGAGAAGAAAAGATGCAGCCGGAGTGTTCGCACAGTGGGTATGGTGGGGTCCCCAGCATCCACATGGTACCGAGTCCTCCAGGAGCGACCCTGAGCCCAGAGCCCGGGATAAGCACTGAGCACTGCCTGATGTGGCCCAAAGCCAAGAGAAAGAAAAACAGACACAATAAAAAGAAGTATTTTGATCACACAGAAGCTTTCCTCCAGAACGTATAAAAGAAACCTCCCTTCCTCGGGACGACAGAGGAAACTGAGTCTCGTCCTGGTCAGAGCCCTAGGAAATGGACGAGGTGTGGCCAGAACCCCATGCCGAGGCCTCTGCCTTCCTGCACCCCAGAAATGCGTTTACCCCTCAGCTCGGCCAGCCGGCGGGTGATACCCTCGAATCACCTTCATGAGCACTGGAGGGAAAGGAGGAAGGAGTCTCTGCCGAGATGTGCAGCCAAATGCCCCGTGCTCTCCACTTCTGGGTGTTCCGGGGAGCTTTCACGGCCAGGGTTCCGGGGTTTCAGGGTCCACGTTCCAGGGTCTTTCACGGCCCCAGATGGGGGCAGGGAGAAGTCACGAAACATGGAAGAGGGAACACTTTTTGACTGAGGGAAATGAAGGATTTTCAGCTGAAAGGCGGAAGACGTGTCCCAGCGTGAGAAAGGGGACAACCACCTGCAGTTCCGGGGCTGTCTCAGCAGCAGCCACTCACTTCCATCCAACACCCCCAGAGCATCCCGTCCACACGGACGCTGCCGTACTGATTTCCAGCCCGGGAGCCTGGGCGCTCACTCGATGAGGGAGAAAGTCGAGAAAGGACTTCGGGCAGAGACAGGAAGACAAGAGCAGGTCCAGAGCCCCCTCTAAGGCGCCAACACGCGCTCACCACGCCCCCAGCAAGAGGAAATTGGGAGCTAGAGGGACCGTAAAGTGAGGGTGTAAGTGCGACGCCGGCCTTGCATGCAGTGAACCCGAGCTGGATTCCCGGGAACCCACACGGTCCCCGGAGCACCACCAGGAGTGATCCCTGAGTACAGAGCCGGGAGCAGGCCTAGAACACAACCAGTGTGGTTCCAGAACCAAACCACAACCACCAAAACAAAAACCCCCAAACCTAACCCCGTACGATGAGCTAAAGAGACAGGCCCAGAGGAAAGCTGACTTCGCCTGGGCCTTTGCTCCTCAGGACCCAACACCTGCGTCCTGGATTTGCTCTAACGCGTGAGTCTGTCTCGGGTTTCTCCGAGGTGGAGGCCGCCCGGAGCCGCGGAGAGAAGCTGGGAGAAGAATGCTGATGCAGGCCCGTTCTGAAGACAGTCGCGTACTATATTTATAGTATCAACAGTTTAATTGGGAAGTTGGGTTCTAATGATGTAAACACAGCTGGCCCATTTTCAACTTAAATAGACACGACTCATTCGCAGACATAACTCGAGTGTTTGCTCAACACCCATGTTCAGCTGCCTGCCACGGGGATCCAGGCAAGGGGCCCCCGAGGCACCCACACGGGAGCAAAAGCCAGGCACGGGGAGGCATGGCTCCGGACAGACAGACAGACAGACAGACAGACAGACAGACAGGCCACAGACACCCTCTGGAACAAATCACCCGTCTCTGGAAAACTGCAGAAACCGTCCAAAGGATAACAGCAGAAGACGGAAGAGCTGAAGGTGTTTAGTTTTTGTTTGCTTGGGGAGCACCACCCTGGGCCACTCAGGGATGACTCCTGGCTCTGTGCTCGGAGATCACTCCTGGCCAGGCTCAGGGGACCAGGTGGGATGCCAGGGATGGAACGCAGGGTGGCACGTGCCTTACCCGCTGTGCTATTTCTCCAGCCCCCATTTGAAGAAGCTTAACACTATGGTTGAAGACCTTTTTTCTAAAGTAGCCATCAGAAATTAAAAAAAAAAAAATTTCAAGAAGCCCAATTTGGGGTGAGAGTTGGGGAGCATTTGCTAATAGAAATGAAGGGCCTGAGGAGAGAAAGCAAGCTGAACTCTCCCCAGCGGAGAGCAGAGAGCTGACGCAGGACATGAACAGGACGTGCTAAGCATGTCCCATGACCAAAAGACTGGATCCTACCCACATGTGCCCAAAAATATCAGATTCTGAGCGTCTAAAGGTCCTCACCTTGGGTCTGTGAAACCACGGAGATGTGGACTGAGCACCCCGAATCCCAACCCATAAAATGATCATTTTGTCTATTAGAGACAAAGAGTCACTGGAGAACTGGGGAGGGGGGGCGGATCTTGCACTCAAAAAAAAAAAAAAAAAACCCGAACTGGACACACCAAGAAGCTACCGGGGAAGAAGAAAGTTACTCTAAGCTCCGCACTGCTGCATGGCCCCAGTGCCCGGGTCTCGGCGACCTGACATCATGTCAGTTCCTTGAAGATTCTGACGTTTCCAGTGGCTCCGTAACCCGTAGGTTTGGGTGAAGGTCTGACAACTCGAGGATGAGCTGTTGGCAGGCGTTTACCGCCGCGGCCCCTGGGGGAACGGAGAGGCCCCTTTCTCGGGACGGCAGCGGGGTCCTCTCCTGCGGCGAGCCCGCTGAGAAGACTCACATCGGGGTCTGACGTAGCAGCATCACCCTCCCCAGATTTCAAGGGGGCTCAGAAGGGAAAAGCACGCCAAGAGGAAGGGAGGGTGCGGGGTGAGCTGGGAGAAGTGACGCCCCGTAAGGACACCGGGTTAAGACAAGAGTCGACCCAGAGCCAAGGCGACACCTGATGAAGAAAGACGAGAGTGAAAGGCAAGTGGACAATGTGCTGAGCGGAAGGGGCCAAGGAATGGAGTTCCTCTGCCTGCCTGTCACTCACTCCGGGGCCGGGCACTTTCTCAAGCCCCGCCTCCTTGGCCCCTAGACCACGTCCCTGTTCATCTGTCCTCTCCGGATAGGATGTGCTTGTGCTGTGTCAGTGTCCAACGTGTACCTGATAAACACCGTGAGTGGGGAGGGAAGAAGCCAAAGGCGGAAGCGACCCCCGAACCACCGCCATGGAGCTGAGGACCCGAACCCCTTCTCATGACGTGTGTGTGTGTGGGGGGGGGGGGACACGGGGCTCAGTATTGCCCAGACCTAGCGCCCTACGTCACGCCTCCCTTCACATCCATCCCTGAGCTCTGCGGAGCCGCGTCTCGGACCAGCCGCCCTTTCCTCTAAGTCAAACGTTCAGGCTGTTGTTCTTCTCATCCCACTGGCAAACTCTCCCCAGGGCCGGGAGGCGTTGGGGGAAAAAATAAAATAAAATGAATGATGCCTGGTCCTGTCACGGTTCCGTCCTTCCATGGCACGGAGCCCAGAGAAAGGGCAAACTCGTCCCTTCCCAAGGTGGAAAGTTTGGGCCGGTCGGACAGAATCCCAGGGCTCGGCTCGCCCTGCCTCTGCCTGTCCCCAGGAGCCCGGGGGGCACTGTCTCTGCTTGGGCAGCGACCCCCCTCTAAACCCACCTCACAGACCCCCCAAAGAAAGGTGGGTCGCCCCGAGGGAAGGCGCCCTCCGGGGAGTCTCGCTTCGCTCTTCCCTAGGGCTCTAGGGGCGTCCAGGAGCACCTCTGAGCCATGAGCACACAGAGCCTGGAAAAGCGTCGGGTCTGAGCAGGGGGCCCGGCCCCGCCCCTGAGCACTGGCTAACACCAGAGACACCAAGAGCTACGAGGACTCGGAAGACTTGCTGTGGCCATGCCCTGGGCCCGGGTCACCCGACGGGGGTCTGGGAACATGCTCGCCGCGAGTCCCCCCGAGTGGCCCAGCAGTAACGGGGACGTCCAGTGGACACACGCGCCAAGCTGCCCCCCCACCCCGCCAGCGGCCCCGGGGGCATCTCACCTTGGCATCGTACGTGCCCAGAAACGTACGCGGGCGGGGGAGGGCTCAGGGGGAGGGCACCGCCCAGAGAGAGCACGCACGGGGGGTACTTACGCCGAACATTTGCCGGAGGTCCGGGTCCCGGAACCGGAAGGGGATGTTGGAGACGTGCAGCCGCTTGGGTTGGGACTTGTTCTCCAAGGCCTCCGAAGGCTGCGTCTGGGGCTGGCCGTCCGTCGGGGCCGAGTCGTCTGTCTGCTAAAGGGGGGGCAAAGAGGCTGAGTGGGCCCGGGCTCTCCGTCCGGAGTGTGTTTGCCCCCCCCCACGACAGTTGGGAAGGGGCAGAATATAGGAGGGAGGAGAGCGTCGTGGATTCACTCACTCACTCACTCACTCACTCACTCACTCACTCACTCACTCACTCATTCATTCAACAATCACTTCGTGGATCTCCCCCGAGCGTGGACGATGGGTGTGGGATTCTATGTTGAGCTCAGCTGGGGCCACCCCAGGTCTCCGTGGAATATGGTTCAGAGAAAGGCAGAGAGGAAGCCCCGGAGCTAAAAGAAGCTGCCGGTTAGCACATGGGAAAGATCATGCCAAGCAGGAGCAGACCCATGTTATTGGGCGTGCGTGTGTCTGTCTGTGTGTGTGTGGGGGGGGTGTTAACAGGTAATGAGACAACTGCTCACTGAGAAGGGAGGGGGCTCGTGAAACGTAGGGGAGAGAGCACCCTTCACTGAGTGTTCCAAACCAATCTGCCCACGTGATCGTGGACGTGAGTATGATGGTGGGTGTGGGGACAGCATGTTCGAGAAAGCCCGTTTGTTATTCTGCAGCGCAAACAGCCACGGGATTGGCATAAAACATGTATTTGTTTTTTTTTTTTTGGGGGTCACATCCGCCGATGCACAGGGGTCACTCCTGGCTCTGCACTCAGGAATTACTCCTGGTGGTGCTCAGGGGACCCTATGGGATGCTGGGAATCGAACCTGGGTTGGCCACGTGCAAGGCAAACGCCCTCCCCGCTGTGCTATTGCTCCAGCCCCAAAACATACTTTTTTTAAGGGTTTAACTGTTCACTTCTTGACCACACCAACCTTGTACTGTTCAGGGGGGCTGATACCCTATGGCGTTGGAAGTTTAAGTGAGTCGAAATGAAATAAAATGTACGATTCAGTTCTGCATTGTCAAGACCAACATCTTAAGTGCCTGAGCATCTGGTGCGGCCGGTAGCTTCCGGTAGCTTCCTAAGCACAGAACATCTCCCCTGGAACCCAGAAGCCCTGTCTGTTGGACCGGGGGGCGGGGGGAGGGGCATGCTGCCTTCCTAGCGTAACTCGCCCCTCCCCCAACAGGAACGTGATAACGAGATCACACTGACCCACGGATGGACGTCGGAACTGTACGTCAGCTCTGAGTCCATTCCAGAGCCTGCCCACACTTCCTCTGCAAGCCCCATCCACTCCCTCCAGGTGAAGCCAGTGTCATTGGACACCTGCTTTTTTGTTTTTGTTTTTTATTTTGGGGGCGGCAGCCAGCAGGGCTCAGCGCTTC
Organism: Sorex araneus; assembly: GCF_027595985.1. Lineage (NCBI taxonomy): Eukaryota > Metazoa > Chordata > Mammalia > Eulipotyphla > Soricidae > Sorex > Sorex araneus. The sequence continues at coordinate 219,400,908 of NC_073305.1, forward strand.
CTCCTGCCGCTGCACTCGGGCCTCCCTCCTGGCAGTGCTCAGGGGACCACAGGAGGTGCCAGAGATGGGACCTGGGCTGGCGGCTCCCAAGGCAAATGCCCTCCCTGTGGCAGCATCTCTCGGGCCCGGGTAGCTGCGTCCCGACCCCAGCAGGATGGCACACCCACGGGGGACCCACTGGAGCGAGGAGTTGTCCTGTCTCCTTACAGGCAGTTTAGGAGAACAGAGCTCGGATGGAACGGCTGGTGCAGGGCTGGGTGGGACAGAGCAAGGCCGTCAGGAGACAAGCCCGCAGTGTCAGGGGCACGAGGAGAGGACGCGGACCACGCCAGAGACACCTTCTCAGCACCAGCCTGGGGTGTCTCGGGAGCTCCCCTTCACCCCCTTCCTCGGGGACCCCGGGAGCTGCAGCTCTGCCTCCAGGCCCGGCACTGCCCGTCCCGTCCCCCTCCTCGGCCATCTCCAACGCCCAGTCCCACCCGGCGGGCACTGAATCACCCAGCTGCAACCTCTGGGCTCGCCCTGCTCCTGCCTCTGGGGAGTCCTCCCATGGGGACCCCGGCCCTCCTTCTAGAGAGTTCTTCCAGGGAGCCCCGGTGTCTAACTCTGCCCAGCACCTAGAGGAGAAGCTCAGAGTTCCGTGATCTGGAAAGGAAACCGTAAGGACTGCACACGCCCCGGCTGCCTTCAGGAAGCTGCAGCTCCACATCCGTGCCAGCCTGGAAGAGTGCTGGGGACGGTCGTTTCTCTCCGGGTGACGGGTGACGGTCACTTTTGCTTTCATGGTCAGAAGGGAGGGGCAAAAAACAGCCTCATTCTGGAAACAGAGGGAGGGTCCTGGCGCGGCTCACGAAACGCTCTTTAAGGGAGCGACGGCCGTTTCCTGGACGCGGAGGTTCATTCTCCAAGTCACAGGCGGACCCGGTGTGGACGGAAGGGAGACTGACCAGTGCGGGGGTCACCCTGGTTATGGAGGGGCTGAGGATGGGGGCGGCTGGCAGCTCCTGGCCTGGCGGGGCAGGGGCGGGGGCAGGCGATGTCAGCATGTTGTGGAGGTCGGACTGGGAGTGGCCGTCTCTAAAAGGAGGGATGCAGGGGACCCGAGAACCAGCACTGGGTCCCCCTGGTGGGGGCGGGGATGGTCCCAACTGCTAGGTACGAAGGGCCTGCAGCGGAGGAGGGCCAGCCCCCAGGACAGTGGAGGCCCTGCCCGGGTAGGAACGGCAGGGGTGGGACACCGGGGAGCCCCACCCCACCCCGGGTCTCAGGGGCCGAGGACACTGCTAAAAGGAGGGGGGATCGCTCCAAGGCCGATGGTGGCCATGGGCGGCAACACTTCCTGGACATGGAACGTGGGTCACCCCCCAGACCCAGGGCTGCCCGGGGACGACACGCAGGGGACGGCGAGTCGCAGAGCAAAGGCAGGGTGGGCCCGGGGAGGCCTGGGGCCTGGGCACAGGGGCACTGCCTGGGAATCCAGAGGCCAGTGACCCCCCGCCCCCAACACAGGACTCTCAGGACCAGGAGACCCCGCGCCCTTGACCCAGACCCCCACCCTTTGATTCTGGAAGGTTCCGTGACCGCCGGAATGCAAACAAACACGCTCCTTCTCACCCCGAGAAGGGGGCCAGGAGGAGGATTTGTGCAGAGCTGTTGGATGTTTCAGTTTAATAAACCTAATTAGGAATTACAGAGATTATGATTAAACATATTAAATGATTAATAGCATTATGCCGCTCATGTGAAAATTAAAATTAATCATCTTTAGTCAAACATGGAGAAATCTTTGCATTGTTTCCTTTGATAAAAACATACAACGTCCAATTAATCATCTGGGCGCACGCGCACGCGGGCGTTCACGGAGGCCCAGGGACGGGAAGGGCGGGGTGTCGGCGTCACGCACACGTGCAGACGGGACCAGAGCACGCTGCAAACTCTGTGGGTGAACGGAAGGGAGGGAGGGAGGAGGGAGGGCGGGCAGGAAGCCGGACGTTGAGAGAGAACCAAGAAGGTTCTAGAAGGCTTTCCAAGGAGGCGAAAGGCCGGGGCCTGCTTTGTGGCGGGGCTGGGATTCGGGAGGTCGGGCCCTCAGGGGCTCTGGGCAGGCCCCGGCTTGTCCCCTCTGCCAGTCTCCACGTGGGGGGGCCCTTCCCCCCAGGAACGGGCCCCCTCCCAGCCGGGGGCAGAGCTTTCCGGGGAAGGCGCCCTGGGCCAGGGCTGCGTGGGGTGAACCCCGCGGTCTCCTCGGGGCTGAAGGCTGCTTCCACCCTCTCCTTTGGGGCGTCTCCCCCATCCGGGACGCGTTGGCCCCTCTACGCGGGGGGGCAGGCACAGGCCTGGATGACGGGGTAGGGACGGCCCCCGCTGAAGGTGTCCCATGCTACCATGGCCCCGTGCACCCCACTTTGAGACCAGCCGGCCCATCACTACCTTCCCTCCACGGGGAGGGGGCTCGAGGCTCTCCAGGGCCGGCCAGCCCTGCCCGCTGCTTGGCCCTGCCCACCGGGGCAGTGGAGATGCCCCCACCGGCCTCCTGGAAGGCCACCGGCCCTGCCACAGCCCCGGGCCTGGCGCACAGGGACGGTCCCGGCACCCGAAGGCTGGGGTGACGGCGCAGAGCAAGGCAGAGAGAGACACGTGTGCAGAGGCTGCGCTGGACCGACGGAGGGGCCAGTGGCCGTGGACGCCACGCCCGTGCCCCCCTGAAAGCTGGTCCGGGCGGTGTGTCCTGGCCAGGACCTTCACCCCTCAAGGCCCGAGACCGGGGAAGCGCAGAGGAGGAAGGAGTGAAGGTCGCGGCTGGGAGTCTGGCCTGGCGGGTCTCACCGGGCGACACCGAGGGTCCCCTGTCCTCCCTCCTCCACGTCCTGGGGGTTGTGCGGGCCGGGCCAAGGGAGAGCAGCACCAGTTCCGGGCTGGGGGAGGGGCCGGAGGCGCAGCTCCTGGCCCGGGTCCCGGGACGGACCTTCACCAGCTTCTGAGCTGGACCTTGCAGCCCCGGGCGGAGAGTGGCTCAGACAGACGGGGGCCGGGGGCCGGGGGCCGCTTTGGTGCCGAGACGAGACGGTAGCCTGCAGGAGAGTGGCGGGGGGGGGGTCGGGGGCTCCCAAAGAGACTAACAGGGGCGGCAGGACCGGTTCTGGCCGGGGTGGGGTGGGGGCCCCAGAACTTTCCCTAATAAACCAACTCCCCAGATACGAGCGCGGGTGCTAAACGCTCCGAACACACCGCGGGCGCTTTAATCTCCCGAAGACCACTCAGGGTTTCCGCCAAGAACTTAATAAAGGACCGCGGGGCGCCTACGCTGTAATCGTTCCTAATTCAATGAATGGCTCTGAGCAACCCACGGCTAATCCTGCTGAAATTGGATTTTGATATCGACCAATCCGGGGAGGCGTGGCGGAGAGGCCGCTCACCGGCGTGGCCCCATCCCCGAGACCCCCGTCAGAGTTCAAGGGGGTATCTCTGGGGGCCGCACGGGTCCACCAGGGGAAGAAGCATGCGTCGAGGGGGGTGTTGGGGGCTGCACCCCTCACCCATCTGCCCCCTCTCCTGAGCTGAGTCTCCAGCACAGAGTCGCCCCAGGTTGTGTTTGTGTGTGGGGGGGTGGGGGGTGGGGGGCTGTCCGGTGGAAACCCTCACAGGGGTGCAGGCGGGGGGCGGGGGGAGACCGGGCAGAAGTCAGGATCCAGAAGCCAGTGAGCACTGCGTGAGGGGCGAGAGAGGAGAGGAGAAACAGCCATGGCCCGTGGCTCCTGTAGAGCATCACCCGGGCAGGGGAGGTGAGGGGAGGGGAGGGGGCCGGGCTCCAAGGGGCACCTGCACGCATCTGTCAATCATGGCACGCTCATCTGCAGAGCACGGGAGCACTGCGAGGAGAGCGTGGCCGGGCAGCCCCCGAGACGCCCTGACCACTTGCCTCGGCCACCAGCCCTCGAGGCTGTGTGTGAGAGGGCGTGGCCGGGCGGGGCTGGACAGCCATGCTGTCCGCTGTCCACTGTCCACTGCTCTCCCAGGGAGCTTCTTTCTCAGAGGCGTCCGAGTGACTGGAGTTTCCGTGCTCCTGCCACCCAAGGGTGGGGGTGGGGGTTCGGCCAGGAGCTGCGGGGCGGGGGAGGGCCCGGAGAGGTGCCTCAGCCAGGGGGGAACCAGAGCCGGGAGCCGCAGCGCGTCCAGGACGGAGTGCAAAGGCACCAGCAACGGCCAACGCGTAAAACGGGGCCTGGGGCGGAATCCCCTCACTTCCACCCGAGGCCTGGTTCAAAAAGTGCCCGTCTCTCTCAGTCGTCTGTTTGGGGGGCCACACCCAGCTGTGCTCAAGGTCTGCTCCTGGCTCTGGACTCAGAGATCACTCCCAGTGGTGCTCCGGGGACCACGTGGGGTGCCAGAGATGGAACCCAGGACGTCGGCATCAAGGCAAGTGCCCTGCCTGCTGTGCTGTCGCTCCGGCCCGAAGGATCTTATCCTCTATCAGAAGCCAGTGATGAGACACGCCATTTCAACACACAGCCTCTGCCTATGACACTGTGAGTGTGTGTGTGTGTGTGTGTGTGTGTGTGTGTGTGTGTGTTGGAAATCTGGAGTCTGCACCATTGCTCAGCTATGAATAGGGAAACTCATCAGAAATATCAGGTCTGGGGCTGGAGCGATAGCAGGGTGGGGAGCGTTTGCCTTATAGTGGCCAACCTGGCTTCGATTCCCAGCATCCCATAGGGTCCCCCGAGTACTGCCAGGAATAATTCCTGAGTGCAGAGCCAGCAGTAACCCCCTAAGCATCACTGGGTATGACCCAAAAAGCAAAGAGAAAGAAAGAAAGAAAGAAGAAGAAAGAAAGAAAGAAAGAAGAAGAAAGAAAGAAAGAAAAGAAAGAAAGAAAGAAAGAAAGGAAGGAAGGAAGGGAGAAGAAAGAAAGAAAGAAAGAAAGAAAGAAAGAAAGAAAGAAAGAAAGAAAGAAAGAAAGAAAGAAAGAAAGAAAGAAAGAAAGAAAGAAAGGGAGAGAGAGAAAGAAAGAAAGAAAGAAAGAAAGAAAGAAAGAGAAGAAAGAAAGAAAGAAAGAAAGAAAGAAAGGAAGGGAGAGAGAAAGGAAGGGAGAGAGAGAGAGAGAAAAAGAAAGAAAGAAAGAAAGAAAAGAAAGAAAGAAAGAAAGAAAGAAAGAAAGAAAGAAAGAAAGAAAGAAAGATAGATCAGCTCTGGCTCTCAGAAACCAACCCTGACCACCTGGTTTCCAAACATCGTATGAAAACGTTTCTGAGTCCCCAGTCCAGCATGCATGGGCACTGACGACTGGCATTCAGTCGGACGGAGAAAGCGGCACCTGACTCAGCCACCACCCTCGCCACCACCCTCGCCGGGGAAGGGGCGAGGCTGCACGCAGAGGGCCCCCAGGGGTGGGAAGTGGCCAGTGCGGGGGAGATCCGGGCAGTAGACGGAACAGAAGCTCTTCTCCGGGTCAGCCAGGGAGCCCCGGGCGGGCCAGTGGCCTCAGAGGGAGAGAGCAAGCCGTGTAGACCAGGGCCTGGCGAACGCCGTGGCTGGCCGGGAACGGTGTCCGCAGGCAGGCGCCCACCCAGGGAGCGAGAGAGCCAGGGGCAGTAGGGCAGAGACGCTGGGGAAGAGTGGCCACGTCCCAGAGCCACTGGCCGTGACTGGCGCCAGGAACCCTGGGGCAGGGAGGGCGGGCTAGCGGCCCCCAGCGCCCAGGCACTCTCCGGGAAAGTGCCCTGGCGGCTGGCCGGCCTCACAGCGGGGTGTCGGGCAGCCGGTGGGACACCCAGGGCAGGGGCTAGACACTCCCCTCTAGCCCCTGTGGAGGAAGAAGGCCTCACACCAGAGTTTGCGTTCCAAAGAGCAATGTGTGACAGGCCCCCGTGACGCCATCTTCCGTCTTCACCGACCTCATCATCTTCAGCGTCTCGACATCACCTTCATCTGAACAACGCACACGCACCCTAGCCTCATCCTCATCAGCTTCACGCAGCTATCTTTGCCTACTCTCCAAGACGATCCCCCTCCTCCTCACGGTGCGTCATCCCCACATCACCGTCCTCCCCTTCATCATCCCGACATCACCGTCTTCCCCTTCATCATCCCCACATCATCTCCTTCCTCTTCAGCATCACCGTCACCCTCTTCATGGCCGCCACCACCATCACCATCCTGGCGTGCTGTGGGAAGCGTCAAAGCACCCCTGCCTCCCTCCTGCGGCCCCCGGTGGGTCCTGTCAGGGTTCTGCCGCGGGGGCCTGCGGGAGAGGCCGGGGCCTCAGACCGTCGTGGCTGCCGGGGCTGAGTTTACTTTGGCCCCAGAGAAGCTTGCAGAGCGTCCGCAGCCCAGGGAAGGTTTCTAACTACTGGGCTCCCTGGTGTACTGCCAGCGGCAGGCTTCACGCATCAAACACTCGCACGACTCGGTCCCTCCGAGCGTCCACCTCCCTCTACCATGGGACCAGTGTCCTGCCACCACGCCCAGTGTCCCCTCACCCCACCCAGTGTGCCCCCCACACACACGCCCCTGCAGAAGCTTCCTACTCTACACCAGTTCTCAGGCTCTGCTGACTCGGGGCATTTGTCACAGCCCGTCTCGTTTCTCCATGTCCTGCCCACGAGGATGCTCGTCCCGTGTGGGTCCCTCTCCTCCAGACCCTCCCCTCGGCCTGGGACTCTCCAGATCCAGCCGTGTGGCAGCTCACTGCCCGCTCTGCCCTTGCTTCTGGCTGAGTAGTATTCCATTGTGCCGTTGGGC